>NC_053130.1:28772562-29020062 GCF_010015445.1 Perca fluviatilis | reverse complement strand
CCCAAAGTTTCTTTTTCGCTCTCTATCCGCTCCTCTTTCCTCCTTGTGTCTCAGCCATTCATTATCAAAATGTGGAGCGCTTTCCGTGTTCCTCCAGCATCTCTCCTGATGAGATCTGCCTCAGGTGCGCTGGGAGGAGTCTTCAGTTCTGTGCCAGGCAAACCAAAACACCACAGACGGGCAGGACAGCGGAGCCGGAGGACAGCTGTGGATGTTTGGCGGATCGGCGCGTTGTGGCCTGAACGGGAAAAGCAGAGTGGACGTTGCGTGCTGCTGGCCCTCTTCCTCATCCCTCAAACAGAAAAGGGTAAAGACTGTAGTCCCTTCTCTATAGACTGGTTGAAATCAGATTTTCTATTTTTGCCCAAATCGCACTCGCACAACGCCAACGCGCCGATCCTCCAAACATCCACAGCTGTCCTCCGGCTCCGGCTCCGGCTCTGCTGTCCTGCCCGTCTATCTGTGCCCCGTCCCCAACGTTTATTTTTCGCTCTCTATCCGCTCGTTTTTTCCTCCTTGTGTCTCAGCCATTCATAATACAAAATAAAACACCTGAAACACCACACTATATACAACATAAGAAAACTCTGGCTTCACTTTGTGACATATATACATGTAAAAAGTATAAATATAGGCTATAAAATATGAAGAATTATCTCGTGGCCACGAGATACGTATCTTGAGGCCTCAGTCATGTTTATTTAACAAAGTTTAAAGTTGCATTTCCTTCTTTCTATGTGTTCCCGTAGACAATCAAAACTAACCAGACACATAAAAGCTGCATGTATTTCTCAGCTGTTTTGGCCAAAAGTGGCACAAAAAATAAATGCCGCTTTTTGTCTGAACACAAGCAGCCATGGATGGATGGATGGATAGATGGATCTGACTGAGCTTTTAGTACCTCACAGTTTTGGATACTTTGTGCTATGGTCACCTTTCGCTCAGTACCAAAAAGTATTTACATCTATATAACCTAATGATATACTAGGGATGTGCAATTAATACGATTTTGTAATTTCACATTTCAATTTAATAGTAATTATTTAATACTATTTAAACATTTGAATATATATTTTTTATATTATTTATTTCAAGGGGAATTCAAAGAGTTCAAGGTCAAGAGTACCAAGGGAATTTTCACAGTAAAGGTGTTTTCACTGTTGATTTGTTTAACTGTTTCACTTTTTTTTAAGTTCACTAAATGCAACATCTTTCCAAAAGTCAATTAGAAATAGTGTTAAATAATCTTGATTTCGATATTGACCGAAATAATTGTGATTATGATTTTTTTCCATAATCGAGCAGCCCTATGATGTAAAGTAGAAGTGCTATATAAAGCACCTTTAATTTTTAGATTGTAGCAAGCTTTCTGGGCTTGTGATCCTCATAAACAGCGAGACATTCAGCTTGGAACACTTTGTCACTTTTTGTCTGTCTCTAGCTCTAGCTCTTTAGCTCTTTTACCTAGTCATCAACACACACACACACACACCTCTCCTGACACAGGGCTGTGTCTAATTCAGCTGCATCTGGGTCAGCCTGTGTGAACAGAGAGCAACACTCCCCGAGTCTGACATAGACGCAAACAACCTCTCTCTCCTTTTTCTGTCCATCCATTTCTGCCTCTCTGTCGCACTCTCAATCATCCCCTCCATCTAGCGCTCACTATGCCATCATCTCGTCCCTTTCTCCCTCCATTTTGGTGGCACTACTCTATCATTTAGGTGTACCCCCCTGTAGCTGTAACCCATGTGCCCTTCCATAGCGCCCCAGCCATGCAGCAGCTCCAGTTTTCTTCTCTCATCCCCTTTTCCACCCTTGCTCACTCTCTCCTGTATCATCAGCACACAGTCTTCAAAAGCCTGTTCACAGAATTTGCTCAAGCACAGCTCGCCCGTTTGTTGACTTATTTATTTGCTGCTTCGCCTCACCGTCCCATATCTGCGTCATTGTTTCCGTGTTAGATATGGTAACCTACTGTGTTTGCCGAAGCACACTAAATGCAGCTCAAAATGAAAGAAATTTGTTTGTTTAGACTTTTTCTTTTTAAATATACAACTTTGGATATCAATTTTCAATACTAGGGCTGTTACGATGCCTGTGTTTTAGTACTGATGCTTTTTTTTAAATACCTTAGACATTTGCCACTGCAGGAACTTAATAAACACAAATGAAGGCCTAGATGTCTGTTGAGCACTTCAAAGACGATACCGTCTAGCTTACCGGTAGCCTGCAGCTGCACTTTTAGAGAAACCGTGGCCACCATGCTTTGGCTATATTTTGCCTTCCCCATGAGTTAAGTAAACAACAAACAGTAAAGTGAGTGAACCCAGACCAGGGCCCCAGGAAGTGCACTGGTCTTTGAAGCAAGTTGAACATAGTGGCCAAAAAGTAGAGTTGTAACTCCGTGGCCGTCACGTGATGCCCTCTGGTCCAAAAAGACATTACATGGCAAAAGAGAGTGTCACAACCCCCCGCGAAATGACTCGTTTTACTATTAGAATTTTATCCATTTGGTCTGATAACATTTGGAAAGTCTGGAAGAGCTGCACAATTAAATCATTTAATACCCATTCAAGTTAGCTGAGCGCTAAAGTAGTGCCGATCATCTGGGTAATTTGTGGCTCCATGATGGCTCCATGATGGCTCCATGATGGCTCCATGATGGCTCCATGCGCCAGTGAGCAACTCTCATAGAAATGAACGGCGTTCTATATCCAGTTCTTATAGTACATATATATATATATATACATAATAGTACATATATGGCGCCGACAAGGACTTCAAGGTGCATTAAGGTGCACCTAGTAAACTCTGAGAAATTGTTGTTGTAAAGTACCTTTCTGCCATCTAATGGCTCTTCTTTTTGTTGTTTAACAGTTTGTTCCTAATTGACTGGTGAAATAAGTTATTGTTTAAATAAATTATTTATAACCATATGGCCTTAGTGTGGTACAAAAATGTATGAGGGTGGCTTTATCACACTTCGTACCATGTAGCCTATCTTTTTAAAGAAGAATTATGTAAAGGACAGTTGTCAGGGCATACAACCAATGATATGTTGATCTTTATAAATCAAGACTACATAGTCTAACAATGGCATAGCAGTCAGTGCTGGAAGAAAATTGAATCGAATCGTGGATTTGGAGAAGCGTAACACCTCTCATACTGTTATAGTGGTCCTTGTAGACATGACAATGGCAGCACATTAAGTTTTAATTTGTTAAGTTCCTGCAGTAGAAAGGGGTTATTTCAGATTAACATGTTTTTCTATAAAAAAAACTTTTTAGCCAGCTAACAATGGGGCTCTAGGGGTGGCAATGTCCAGCATTTTGATCCCTGCTGAAATGTTTGCAATCATAGAGCACCATCAGCCTCAGCTTTATTTTAAGAATGAGAATATTTTAACTTGTTAACTTGCCGGATGAAGACAGCACACATTGTAAACATTATCTGATAAATGTTACCACTATGGTGATATTGTTATTGTGAGAATGTTAACATGCTGATGTTAACCTGTAGGTCAAAGCACCGTTCACAGAGTAAGCGTGGCTGTAGACTTTTAGTCTTGTTTCCTTGAACAAAAGATTCCAAAATATTGAATGTTAAAAACAAGCTGGTATATAATTGAAGAAAAAAATAAACAAGATTTGACCAAACATTCAATCCTAGTACTTCAATTGACATACTTGACAGTTTTGCTAATCTTTATAAACACATCAATTTGTACCAAAAAAGTGTAAAGGGTTTGCTTGCCAGCCTCATAATAACACGACATAACAGTTATTTGTATTTTCCAGCTAATCTTAAAGCGCCCATATTATGCTCATTTTCAGGTTCATAACTGTATTTTAAGGTTGTACCAGAATAGGTTTACATTGTTTAATTTTCAAAAAACACCATATTTTTGTTGTACTGCACAGCTCTCTCTCACTGCTGCAGATCCTCTTTTCACCTGGTTTCTGTTTTAGCTACAGAGTGAGACCTCTTTTCATCTTCTTCTTCTGTACTATCTTTGATTTCACTCGCACATGCTCAGTAGCTCAGATGTAGAGCATGTCAGCTAGCTAACTCTAGAGACAGTAAAAGAAAGCCTGTTTCTCCAACTTTGGTCAGTTACAAGGCAGATTAGCTGGGAGACTTCTAAATGAGGGCGAACATGTAAGTAGTTCTTTTGTAGATTATGGTGAACTTGTGTGTGTTGTAGCAATGCTTTGCTATTGAGAACGACGTAGCATGCTAGCGTTAGCATTAGCGTTAGCATGCTAATGCTAACGGTTAGCATGCTAACAAGCTAACGGTTGTGGTTAGCCAGCTCATTTCGGACTGTGACGTCACAGTCCGAGCCGATTTTGAACAGCTCACCAGGAGACTGAAGGCAGGACACATTCAGAAACCGTATCTCACTCAGAACAGCATGGATGGATTTTTTTCAAAGTTTGTATGTGTGTGGAAGCACCAGAGACACAAAAGAACACCCCAAATCCCAGAAAAAGTGATTATTTCATAATATGGGCACTTTAAATCTAAACATTGATTTTTGGCCACTTGGGGGCAGCAGACCAACTGTAAACAAAACGGACACCTTGGAACGTTGAAATGGCTAACATGTTAGCATAATGCTTCCTCTGTACACATCCAACAGACACAGAGCAACATAAGTATTCACTTGGAGTCATGTTTCTGAGAGTCCAATAGTCACTCTCCTTTAAGCGCTTAATACTAACTTTGTCTGTCAGCTGTTTGGTGCTGAGCAGGTAATGAGCAGTGGGTTTATCAAATCCTGATCTCGGTAAGACATCAATAATCAAAACAATGAGCTTAAAGATGCTGAAACGCTCCAGCAAAAAGGGAACTGCATTAATCTCTATGTTTGTCATTACGAGCAACACCTTTCACATTACATAAAGTCACTTGATCCATTGTAAAAATATTGACTAGTGCAGCTTTAACATTTTTCTAACCGACTGTATAAAACCTTGAGTCAAATCAAGTTTAATGTAATTGATTTAGGGATGCTTATTTAGAGTTTTTCTTTCTGACCAACAGCAGACCCTCGTTAACCAATCATTGACCCGTTAACTGTCATGCAGGCAACGGAGTAAAAAAAAATAATGACCTTTTTATTTTTGTTTTTAACTGATAGTATTAATTGGTCAAAATTCTTATTGTCGGTTAAAAGTTAAACAGTGAAACGGTTAATTATTAACATCTCTAATTTGATTGAAGAAATAGCGCATCTGTGTGAACTCTGTATGTGAACGTGCAAACAGGCACAAGCAAGTGCAAAAAATAATGGATGCGCATCAAGGTTATCCACACACACACACACACACACACACACACACACACACACACACACACACACACACACACACACACACACATACAGCCTTTTTAGAGTGTCAGTGTCTCACTTTACAGGAAAATGCAGACACTTGTGTGCGATTCACTGCTGTAAAACAAAGCACAATAGCTACATGACACAAAGGAAGTATGTCTGTATGAGTCTGTGTGTGATGAATAAAACAGTTAGTCTGGCTATCACCAGACCAAGTTCAATCTTTTAAGATTGAAAATTAGTCTGGGGAGACGGCCATAGTTCAAATGACAGAACAACGATCCGGGTGACGTAGCAGCGACAGCGGCATCAACGGGTTGCTGTGCTTTTTTTGTTGAATGTAAACAAGAACTTGGTCGCTTCTCTATCATCATCGTGTTAAACCCCCCAGTTGCGCGGCAGGTGGATAAGCCAGTTTGTAATTGGTCCCCGCAAAATTGTTACGGAAGCAGGATAGATTAACGTACAGGTTTCCAGCCTGAGCTGCAGGGCGAAATCAAATCGGCGGCAGATTGGGCTGGGTTTACCCAGTCTATGAAACAGTCAGAACATGAGGTGCAAATGGCCTGCTGGTGTTCATCAGGGACTACAATATATGGATTTCTCTCTATTTCTCTTCTTTTTCTCACTCTGCCTGTTCTCTGTTATACACCCCTGTTAATCCGATGGCCATTTGGCACTTCATTATAGAGAGCCTTCTACTTCTGGTCCATAGGACCTATCTTTCGAAAGAATATGAACGGAAGTTTACGGGGAGAGGCAAATAATTTCTTTGAATTGAACCATGGATTACAAATATGATGATCGTCAATTTAAAAGATAGTGGCCCCCAACTGAAAATTTTAAGGGCACAACCAGAAAATTTAGGGGCACACACCGTAAATCAACTTGCAAACCAAATATTCACATTTCTACTAATTTCCACTGTATTACTAATAAATACTTTGATAATAGATGCAGAAATTACAATGTGCTGTTTCAAAATCAGTGTCACTTTTGAAGATGCAACATATAGGGTAAACTGACAGCCCCATTGCTGTCATGACAGTAACAAAAAAAAAATATATATATTTTGTTTATTCTTGTTTATTATTTTAATTGCTCTTTAATGTTTCATGTAAAGCACTTTGAATTGCCTTGTTGCTGAAAGGTGCTGTAGAAATAAAGTTGCCTTGCCTTAGAACCTCAGCCTGTCAGTCAGTCACCAGGGCATAGAAACCACTGTTGTGCCTGGCTGCTTGTCTCTGAGGAAGTGTAACGTCAACAGCACCGCGACCGCTTTCGGTTCGCCATTAATATCATATCGCAGCAAACGCTGTCTGTGTGAAGTTATGAAAAACTGTAACCACACTTGAAACCACTTTATCGGCATTTCCGTGACTCACTGTGACTTCAACAAAACTGCAGAGCCGACGTAGTTTGCGTTGTCTGCAGCTCTGCGTGTGTGCGAGTGTATGTGTTTGTGTCGGAGCACCGCTCTCTGTCAATTTTCAGAGAGGACAGATAAGCTTGCGCTTAAGCACTCTCAGGTACCAAAATTTGAATGTTTAACGTGTAAAAAAAGGGGGCAAATTTACTGGTCGCACATGTGCGACTGGATGTAAAATTCAGTCGCACACTCTCAAATTTTGGTCGCAAAATGCGACCATTTGGTCGCAGTCTGGAGCCCTGTTCTCAGCAAACCTATAATGTAAACTGGTTCATTCATTTAGGATTTCTTTGTTTGATTTTATTTGGTATATGTCAGAAAGTCTTTTTTCGTCCTTTTTTGGCTTCTTTAAGTCTTTTTACCGTACATCTACAGCAACGGCTTTCACAACCTCACCTGGAGCTCCTAAATAGAAAGTAAATCAGTTCCTCTCTGCCGTTGTCTGTCACAGCCTAACATGAGCTACGATAGCTAAGTAGCATGTAGTACAAGTATTGTGTACTTTTGGTGGAATTGGTACCGACTACTTGATTTTTGGTATCGTGACATCCCTAAACCAGCCTATAAAGTGACGTATTTTCAGCCACTGGCAGGAGCACATTTACGGTAATTCGATTGACTATTTCCCCATCCACATTCATCAAATATAACAAATATAAAAAGAAAAGAAAATAACTGCCTAAGCGGGCTCTGTAGATGCTGGCAAGCTTAATGCTGATATTGCACACTGATGAACAAGAACATTTTAAAAATGACTTAATCTTAAAAAGGTTGCCGACCCCTGCCATATACTGTATTCAGCTGTACGACACATAGTAGCAGTTACCATTTTCCACTGGATCAGTGTCATTGTATTGATACGCAGGTCCCTCAGATCAAACCTTGTCAAATGGGGATCTGCAGGGTCTAGAGAGGCTGTAAAGTGTCATTGTGGGTTTAATGAGATGTCAGCACTTTCCATTTTCCCCTGCTCTGCTTCAGCAATGTACCTTCAGCGGACCAATGAGCTGCAGGTGTGAGTCACTCAAAGCTTCTGTTCTCCCATTGTATCAACATGTGGGTGACAAGTACACGCTTTTGTCATTGAATACCAGGCATAATCACTGCAGGAGGCCCCTGAACACTCGTACCCAGACACATTCAGTCACAGCACTCTGACACATGTTGATTGTCTTTGACTAGTCTCATTGAAACAAGAAATTGCCCCTGTTTGATATGTGTGCTGTATTAGGACAACCAATCCCAAAGTGCTGCAGAAACACGCAGTACAGTGTAGCAGAGTGTACATACATTTTGTTTAACCTGATTCTATAAATTGTATAGTATTGTGTTTTAGCTGTGTTTTTACATCATCACACTATAATATAATAACTTCAACTTAATTTATAGTAGGGCTGCTGGATTATGGAAAAAATCATAATCACAATTATTTTGGTCAGTATTGAAATCACCATTATTTAACACAATTACTCATTGACTTTTGGAAAGATTTTGCATTCATTGAACTTAAAAAACAGTTTAACAAACAACAGTGAAGACACCCTGAACTGTGAAATTTCCCTAAATATTTTTCCTGTTGAACTTTTTGAATTCCCCTTAAAATAAATAATATAAAAACTATATTTCAATCTTGAGTTTACCCCTTTAGGAAGGGCGAAAGTGCCCGTGTCATTCACAACACAAGACAAAATAAGAGTTTACTTGCAAAACGTAATGTGCAAAATAATTGTTTTTCTCAATTATTATACATTGTTGTTGTGATCGTAAGGAGCCGAAATCGCAATCAAAATAAGATTTATTGCACAGCACTAATTTATAGCACAGTCTTCATACAAAAGATGTAGCTGTCTTCATTTGATCATGATGCTAAAAGGGCTTTTTAGTGTTATTGTGTCTCTGCGAAAGTGTCAGCTGTGGCCGGAGGCATTCTGTTTTCTGATGGTTTTTCCATCCGTCCGTCCCATTCCTGTGAACGCGATACTTCAGGACCCACTGGAGGGGATTTCTTCAAATGTGGCACAAACATCCACTTGGACTCAAGAATAGAGCCCGACCAATATGGATTTTTGGGGGCCGATGCCGATGCCGATATTAACTCGAAAAGAGCCGATTTATAAGCCGATATTTTGATTTTGAAAATAAACTGGATATTAGACCCATTTCCTATAAACTGCACTTACACAACATTCAATAGCAAAATATCTGCCTGTTCTATGTATGTGGGCTGTATAAACCATTTTCCAGAAGGGATTATGTTAAAAAAAAGCCTTAGATTACAGTCTCAATGACTAAACAATTGCACATCAAAAGTATATCTTTTTTAATGATCAAAAAACAGTCTGGTTTTAAACATTTAACACTTTTACTTACTTCCAGTTGAAGCTGGTTTTAACAGTCTGTGTACTGTAAATAAATTATAATACTAAAGTTAAAGTAAAAGAGCTATACCAAACTAATTCAATATTCCACAAAACCATGTCAATGAATTGAAAATAAAATTAAAATAAGTTAAATGTATAGCTACATATAAAATAAATAAATAATACCAAAATATAATTAAAACAATGTAGAATGTTCTCAATATATACAACACACAGGCAAGAGGTTTTCCTCCTTCACTACTTTATAAGGGTGTGACGAGATCTCGTTTTACGAGATCTCGCGAGATCTCGCGTGACGAGATTTCTCGTCGAGGTGAAAAGAGTGAAAGAGTGACAGACAAGACGAACACAATATGTAAACATTGTAAGAAAGAAATGCCGTACTACTAACTGCGCCCGCGAAGTCGCGGGTGCCAGTTAGTAGAGAGCTATGGTGTGCTGTAAGTGTTTTTGCATAGTGCCGTGTTAGCCGCGTTATACAGCATTTTTTCTTACAATGTTTACATATTGTGTTCGTCTTGTCTGTCACTCTTTCGCCGTTTATTATTTCCGCAGGAAAACCAAAATGTTGCCACACAAATGATTTAAAAGTGGCAGGGGGTTTTTCAATAGTAATTCCACGCTCCATCACGCTGACATCACACGCCTCCACGAGACAACTTTTTTCCCCGGACACGACCAATCTCGTCCCGTTCTCGTGAACCCAATCTCGCGATGTGTTTCGTCTCGTGGAGTAAGCGTCTCGTCACACCCCTAGCTTGTAACCTTGGTTCTCTGAGTAAAGACTATTTTTCCCAGTCATATTTCTTAACTGAAGTTTTCTTTAAATTAGTGTTAAAATCGCGTCTCGCTCTCGTGACCCCAATCTCGTGTCTCGTCTTGTCTCGTGAGCGAGTGTCTCGTCACACCCCTACTACTTTACAAATTATACTTTTACTTAAACTTTTAAACTTTAATATTTGAACAGTGTTTTGAAAAATGTCTTGAACAGGGTGCTCCTTAGTACTGCCAGTTGAGAAGTGGCAGGTTGTAGTACAGGAAGCACAACATCTCTGCCTTGGAACCTGTTAGAGAGCTCCTCCTATCTTGATAGATGGCCCCCACAGTGCTGAATACCATCTCACTAGGGACAGATGAAGGTGGAGGAGTGAGAAACCTCCTGGCCAATGGAGCCAGAGTCTGGAAGCTGCCAGCATTTTACCTCCACCACTGCAGGGGGTCACCTGATGATGATGATGATGATGACAAATACAAATGTTATATACTTAATATACAAAAGCATAACTTAATTTGATATCACTGAAAAATAAATAGTGAAACCTGTTTTGCGATCAAGAACGGGCTCTTGAAGATACCGATCCAGCTCCTCGTTCAGACTCTCAGACACCCCTGTCACTGTTTGCTGGCTCTTTAACATGTCCTCGTAGAGATGGTCAAGCACACTCTGCTTCTGGTCTAGGGACTTCTCCATCCTAGGTTTCTTTGAATATCCCTCGGCATCCTTATGAGTGGCTGCTGAGCTTGCTTGATGTTGTTTGTCTGCCTCTTTTTCAAGCCAGGTTTTGGCCTTCTTGGTTGTGCTGTCAGAGAGGGGACGCTGTTTGTAATGGGGATCCAGCACACAGGCCAGCACTGCTTCTTTGGACTCTGCAATCTTGGAAAACCTTCTGGTTAAGCTGTCGAGCATGACCTTCCTCAAAGTCTGAATTCCTCTAGTTTCAGGACCCTGAGTCTCCAGAAATCTTTTCAAAACCTCAATGGTGGGGATGATGCATGATGCAGATGCATCAGACTTACTCACTTCTAGAGTAATTTCCTCAATTGGTTCCAGTGTGTTGAACAGCTTTTCGACCAGGTCCCACTCCTCCACACTTGGACATGTAAAATGTCCAAAGTCCCCAGAGTAGACTGTCACTGCTCTCTTTTGCTCCTGCATCCTTTGGAGCATATGCAATGTGGAATTCCATCTGGTTGGGCATGCCTGGAGAATGCAGTGTTCAGGTAGACCAACATCCTTCTGAATTTTTTCAAGCCTCTGCTTGGCAGGGACTGAATGACCAAAATGGGTTGCACACCTCTTCAGTTTGGCCAGGATGTCACCTACAGCTCTCTGTGCCTGGAGGCCATCATTCACAACAAGCTGGAGGGTGTGAGCACTGCAGCTGAGGTCAGGCATCTCCACCAACCTCATCCCCTTAACAACATTGGCTTCACTGTCCCTGAGCACCAGCAGCACACGTTCACTGTCTATATCCCACTCGGTAAGCATGTCTAAAATCAACTGTCCAATGTACTCACCAGTGTGAGATTCACTCATGGCTTTCACATTTAGGACAACTTGCACCCTGTTCCATTCTTCATCGATGAAGTGAGCAGTCAAGCTCATTAGCGACTCAGTGGACCCTGACCAACAATCTGTTGTAAATGCAGTAAATGCGGAGTAATTTAAGTGGCACCTAAATAAGGCACCGAAATCCGCATTGCTATTTGCTCCGGTAGATAACGGTCGTTAAAGGACCGGTGCCGTATTAGCACCGGGTCTTTGCAGGTGCGATGGATCGCGTACAAACCAATAGAGAGCCGAAGTCACACCCCTTCCGGTGGACCTCATGGGACCTTAACTCGGAAAAAAATATGAACGGTAATGAACGGGGAGAAGCAAATTATTTTTTGATCCCGTTTGAATTGAGAAATGGATTACAAATATGATGTTCGTCAATTTAAAAGAAAATTTTTCAACCGAAGAAAGTCTCAGTTAGCCGTAGGTTTGTATATGACCACTTAGTTTTGTGTGAAACCGCTCAGTGAACTACATCTCTCGTCTCACACAATCTACCTCACCTAGCTTGATGCTCGGCTTGCTAGCTAGCTAGCTAGCTTAGCTCTGTTAAACAACACGTAACGTTATCTTAACTGATGGATTTAATCCAGTGAAGTGTTTTCAGCAGAGAAGCAAAAGAACAAGCAAGATCCTCTGCTCATTAGAGTAACGTTATATCCCGGGTACGATACCCACAGAGACATTGTAGCTTCAGCGAGACGTCATCCATGAAGTGTGTAGTCTTTCTAATTACATATTTTCACAGTCTTATACTTCAACAGTTTAACAATAAACTGAGACTTTCTTTGGTTGAAAAATAATGTTTTAAATTGACGAACATCATATTTGTAATCCATGGCTCAATTCAAACGGGATAAAAAAATTATTATTATCTCTCCATTGACTCTCGTTCATATTTTTTCGAAAGATAGGTCCGATGGACCGAAGTAGAAGGGCGTGACTTCGGCTCTCTATAGGGTGTCGGAATGGTATATGTTTATACTTCTCATCCAACCACAATCAAATTCACTCTATCCGGATGGAGCAATTTGGATAGGTTTTTTTTGTGTGTGTGTTTGAACAATGACGAGCCGGAATGAAAACAAGCCAAATTGAAATAGGAGTAACGACCTTATTTTTAAAATGTAAGGAGTAGAAAGTACAGATAATTGCGTGAAAATGTAAGGAGTAGAAGTAAAAAGTATACCGTAAAATAATTACTCCAGTAAAGTATAGATACCCAAAATTTCTACTTAAGTAAGGTAACGAAGTATTTGTACTTCGTTACCAGCACAGTAATGATTAAAGCCCCCAAAAACGTATCACACACTAGCTAGTACCGTGTGATGAACAGGAAGCTAGTTAGCAAGCTAGCAACATCACAAGGTCAAACGGTTAACATTCAGTACTCACTGCAGACTGAAACAACTCAGGAATAGCTTAATCTGCTGCAACACTAGCTAAATAGAAAGAGTACAAACTTACATCGTATCTGACTTCTGAACGGACAACCGTAATGAAAAGAAACACGACGCGATCTTGGGGATTAATTAGCATACGCAACTAACGTAGCCGTAACTACACACCGTTCTCTTAATACATACATGCTACACACACTGTAACCTACACGGTCTCCGTAGCGTAAGGGATTCACAACAGTAATGAGTAACGATGCAGCACATAAAAAATTTATCGGAGTAAAAGTATTAAACGCATCGAAAATATGTACTCAAGTAAAAGTGGAAGTAGGAGAAAAAAATAATAGGCTACTCCAGTAAAGTACAGATACAGCCTTTTAGTACATAAGTACAGTAGTGAAGTAGTTCTACTTCGTTACTATACAGCTCTGATGCTAAGCTAAGTTAGCTGGCTGCTTGAGGTAGCTTCACGGGCATGAGAGTGGTATCATTCTTCTCATTTAACTCTTGGCACATTTCCCAACATATCAAACCTTTGCTTTATGATGATTAATATGATCTCGAAAGCCAGTTTTCACATAAGATTCCTGTCTACAGTGAGTTAAGCGAAGTAGCGTTAGCCGCTGAATATTGCGCGGGCGGTTATGGACCACGTTGTATCTCTTAAATGGCCCCACTATAATGCCCGAAATGATACCAAAGGTCTACACTAGTATATATAGGTTATGCACTCATAAAACGATGGATTGGAAAGTTTGTAAGTACACCAGAAGTTTATGTAAATAACACTTGCCTGCTGGCTTCTGCTCTGTTGTTGTTGCTGCTGTGACGAAGTGCTTAGGGACATCTACAAATTACAACACCGAAAAGAGAAGCAACAAAAATATTTTTTAATTTAACTTATTTTTCAAAGTAAGTGCTGTAATATAACTAGCAGGAGACAAGTAATAATTGAGGTAAGTTTGGAGACATTACCTTATTTAATCATTAAATTAATACATATTTTTGTTGTATCTCTTTTCGGTGTAGTAATTTATAGACGGCCCTAAGCACTTGTCTAACTGCAGGTAGCAGCAGCAGCAGCAACAGCAACAGAGAGCAGAAGAGAGCAGGCAAGTGTTCGTAAACTTCTGGTGTACTTACAAACTTTCCAATCCATCGTTTTATGAGAGCATAACCTATATGTACTAGTGTAGACCTTTGGTATCATTTCGGGCATTATTAGTGGGGTCATTTAAGAGATACAAACGTGGGTCCATTAGCCCCGCGCTAAGCTACTTAGCGGCTAACGCTACTCTACGCTAACTCGCCCAGTGTTAGACCCAGGTAAAAAAAGCTTCTGGGGGGGTGTTTGGTTCGAGGTCATGGTGCAAAGGACCCTAGGGTAAATTACTCCGAACCATCACTTTAATCATTTCTGACGCACCTACTGTAGTTACTGTAACTACACTATATTTGCTCTCACAGACACATTCACAACGGTCCCGTATATCTTCTCCTCTTCTCTTTGTGCAGTCTGAATCAAAACATCGTCATGCGCTGGTGAACGTAAAGTTAGCCTACTGTTACCGGCTTTCAGCTCAGAGAAGATTACGGAATCAATTCGAAGTTGAATGGTTAACGTATGTGTCATGAACACACCGCTGTCAATTTTGAGAAGAACCACCTTCAAACAAGTTAATAGCAAGCATTAAAGGGGCCTGCTAAAAAGGAAGCTATGTTAGCATTAGAATAACGTAACAGTTGTTGTTTTTTCGAGGCACGCTGTACATAACTTCTAGTCATTGACTACACGCGCCCCCCTGCCACAGTTACGCGGTCATTATGTGGGAAACACTGCAGATATATTTAGAATAAGTTAAACGCTAACGTTATAGTTTGACCTCTTATTAACGTTCGCGCTCTTCCACTGATAAACATGGTATTAGTTAGCTTTGTGGCTAATCTAATATAGCAATGCATTAGTGGCTGTAAGTAATGTTACAGAATATTTAGAAGTGATAATGATAGGACCGTTAGCTAGAACTACCACACCGTTTTTATAGTGTATGAACTAAATCTACAATCATTTCACATGATGAACGACAGACTCACCGTCAAAACAGTACATCTCCATGCCGGGTGTAATGCTCTGCCACTGGCTTGGCTGATAGCTTTCTTCTGTAGTGGATTTCTGGCGCTGTTGTCATCTGGGGAGTTGCAGACCTCCCTCTGGTGGGCAAACTATGCAACACTCATAACATGAGTGAAGCATGAGACTCTGTTTCTCATGTTTCATCGGCCGTTATAAACGCCGATGCCGATTTAAATGCAATTAGCTCATATCGGCCGGCCGATATATCGGTCGGGCTCTACTCAAGAATGAACTGATTTGGTTTTGAAAGTCAAAGGTGAAGGTCCCTGTGACCTCACAAAATGCAGTTTTCAGTAGGGCTGGGTTAAAATAATCGATTCTCCAATTAAAATTAATTTTTGTTTGAAGGATCTGATATTGATTAATACAATCTTTTAATATATGCCTTTTCATCATGGATGTGGTGAATTGACCCACCTTTTGGGGGGTCAATTCTTAATGTAAAACATTAACCTGGTGCATTATAAAAAATATTTGAGGGTTGCCTCTTACTTGTACAATTTACAGCATAAGTTCTCTGAGAATGTCCAAGCAAAATCATTAACAAAAAAATTTCCCTGACCTTATTGACATTGAAATGAATGGGCAAATTGAATCAATTTGGGAAACAATTGGCGATATCCATCCGTAGTTTTTAGCCCAAACTAATTATGACATTTCACACAAATCTCTAATAAAATTATGACATTTTATATCCAAAATGTCAAAAGTCAACTTCACTGTGACATCATAATGTTTTTCAAAAACACATTTCTGGCCATTATTACTGTAAACACCATTACTCAGGAAAAGAAGGGGAGACATTTGGGCCAATACTGAATTGGGGACACCAATCTTGAATCTGTGGTGGCTATATAGATCTTCTGTGCTGCCTGGTTAAATATGTGTGTGAAGCAGCCACATTTCACCAGAAATACACTTAATAACTTCTTCTAAATTGCTTCTTAATCTTGACATGTATTATGAGTTTGGACAGACATAGATGTGAACTGCAACTTGCCTGGTTGGTGGAGGCATATACTGTAACTGCAAGGCGGTGGTTCTAGTTAGCATTCCTCTGTAAAACACAAAGCACTACCAGATGCAAGTTAATTAGCAAGGTGTGTCGAGGTACCATTTGGCTTTTTACTTTCTAGGCTTTTTAAACATCACAGTGTACACACAATATCATATATCCGTCAAATGTAACAGTGCTACTCTTTATTCTAGAGCTGCAAAGATTAATCAATGAGTTGTCAACTATTAAATTAATCACCAACTATTTTGATAAGGGATTAATCAGTTTGAGTCATTTAAAAAAATACATTCTCTAATTCCACATTCTGTAAACTGAAAATCTTTGAGACAAGACATTTGAAGACGTCATCTTAGGCTTTGGGAAACACTGATTTGACATTTTTTCACCATTTTCTGACAACTAGACCAAACAACTCATCGATTAATAGATAAAACAATTGACAGATTAATCGACTATGAAAATAATCATTAGTTGCAGGCCTACTTTATTCACAGTTTTAGGTAAAGGGAGCTAAAAATACAAGCACTTTACACACACTTAATACAAACCCAGGTTCTCACAGGTTTCTCGCAATAAATTGAGGTTATCGTACGGTTCCTGTTGATTCCATGAAAGCCCACTCATCTAAGCCTGGAGATGAGTATCCACGGCAAAGCAAATTCAGCATGTAACGGACTGCATGACACTTTGAACTGTGGGGGAAGAGCAGTGTGGGTTATTATTTAATAAGCACAGTGAGAATAATGTCACACTCAGTTCAGAATTGGCTTTTGTACAGAATGTGTGAGAGAAAGAGAGATGATGAGCAGTGGTGAAATGTAACTAAGTACATTTAATTAAGTACTGTACTTAAGTTCAAATTTTAAGTACTTGCACTTGTCTTTTCTTTTTCAAGCCACTTTCTACTTCTTACTCAACTATATTAATCTGACAGCTTTAGTTACTTTACAAATTAAGATTTTTACACACAAAACACATGTTTATAAAATACCATGTTTTTTTTAAATAAATTAAACTACCCAACAATATAACTGCATACAAGAACATTTAACACAGAACTGTTTTGGTCATTTCCAGTTTCTAAAATATGAGGAGTACTTTTACTTCTACTACTTTAAGTACATTTTCCTAATGATACTTACATACTTTTACTCAAGTAACATTTTCAATGCAGGACTTTTACTTACAGAGTATTTTAACAGTGTGGTATTATTACTTTTACTTAAGTGAAGGATCTGAATACTTCTTCCACCACTGATGGAGAGTGAGTGCATGTGTGCACTTAGAAAAGCTCCAACACATTCTGGTTTTAAGCTGATAATGAAGTGGCCACTTGGCTTATCCAGCAGCAGCCAAATCTCACTGTGCTTTTAGGCCGCAAAGAGAAGCCACACTAATATACTCTCAATGTAGTAAGGTGGACTATGATGATTTATATACCTCAGTCAAGAGCAACTGCCCTGGAGGTCAAACACATTCTCACTCCCATCGCGTCAAATAGCAAGGCTTGGTCAGGCGCCTTTGGCGTTTGTTGTTGATGCAAAAAGTCTCCTTCAGAGTCATATTAAGACACGCTTGGTCGGGACTCTTGGCGTCACTTTTTGATGCTCTGGGTTTGGACTCTTGGCGTCACTGTTTGAAGCTCTCAGGACTCACGTCTAGCCCTTTGGCGTCATATTTAGACGTGCTTGGACAGGACTCTTGGCATCACTATTTGATGCTCTGGGTCGGGATGAACGTTTTACTGACATGCGGCACATGAACGGGACAAGTAGGTTTAGGAAAAGATCGTGGGTGGGGTTACAAAATGTATGCTTCAGTGACACGCGGGACCAGAACGGGACACCAACCCCGGTCTCCTGGGTGAAAGTCCTGTGTTGTCCGACCCATCAACCACCCCAACCTGCTTGCTTATGCGGATTTTGGGTCTCTCATCCTACACGCTACCATTGTCACTCTTAAAGTGCCCATATTATGCTCAATTCAGGTTCATAATTGTATTTTGAGGTTGTACCAGAATAGGTTTACATGGTTTAATTTTCAAAAAAACACCATATTTTTGTTGTACTGCACATTGCTGCAGATCCTCTTTTTACCCTGTGTCTTCAGGTCTCTGTTTTAGCTACAGAGTGAGGCATCGCACTTCTGTCCCATCTTTGTTGGGAGGTAGCTAGGTAAGGATCACATCAGCTTGCTGTTTGTTTCTACAACTTCAGTTAGTACAAGGCAAGATTATGGAGGAAATATTTATTCATAATTCAAATTGAAAGTCCAAAGAGAAATTGAAAGAAATTTTTGTTTTTTTAATTTTCCATTTGGCTTTGGCTTTTGAATTTCAATTTAACATTGGCTTTTAATTTTCATTTAATATTTGGCTTTTGAAGAACAGGGACATGTAAGTAGTTCTTTTGTAGATTATGGTGAACTAGTGTGTGTTGTAGCAGTGTTTTGCCATTGAGAACGAGCTAGCATGCTAGTGCTAGCATGCTACGGTTAGCCACCTCGTCTCGGCTACTGATGTAGAAAGCCCTGCCGATTTTGAACAGCTCACCCGGAGACTGAAGGCAGGAGTCATTCAGAAACTCGTATCTCACTCAAAACAGGATAGATGGTTTTTTTTGCCCAAGTTTGTATGCGTGTGGAAGCACCAGAGACACAAAATAACACCCCAAATAATATAATATATATATATATTATATATAATTTCATAATATGGGCACTTTAATGCTACGTCATCTTACAACAAGAGCTGGTGCTATGCCCGGCACGTTCCATAAAGATGCTAAAGGGTGATTTTTCCTCGGGTATCCAACAAAAAAAGCCAATGACCAAGCGTCAGTATTTGACAAGTTGGGAGTGAGTGGGTTTGGAGGTCTGGTGTGTGTCAATTAGTTTCTGGTGATTTGATCAATTTCAAAATTGTTTGAAAATGTGCACCACTACAGCTGAATAACAACTGAAACAACACAGGTCTTGCATTATTCTAGAGACACAGTTATACCTTGATTAATCAATAAGTCAGTCAACAGAAAAACATGTCGGCAAGAATTTTGATAATTGCTTAATCAAAAGTTAAACAAACCCCAACACAAATGCAGTGAACTTTACACATGACATGCAGTTTGAAAATGCAGGTTTGTGCAGTTTATTTGTAAATGTTACAATATCCAAATGTGTTTTTGATGAAAATTGCAAATACTTTAAAAATACATATATTTGTGGATTTCTGTGGATTTATTTAAAACAAAGAAGTATTTGTGTGTGCATCAGGAAGACATTTGTAAATCTAATTTATTTATATGTGACATGCAATAAACACTCAATAGCATTAGTTATTACTGCAGCACGGTCTGAATCTGCAGTGGGAGGCTGCTTGAACGCTGTCGGGAGAAGGACTCACTTTCCACTCCATTTCTGTCTTGTTCCGCTAATCGTCACAATGTTTGAAGTCTATCCACACTCCAAAGATATACGCAACATTGTTGGCATACAGTTTGACACGAGCCATTGTCGATTAAGCCTGACTAACCTGGCTAACCGTGCTACGTCAGATATGTCAGAATGTCGGATAGTAAGGAAAAATGCTCGTGGGAATTTCCCAGAGTGCGAGGGGATGTCTTCAAATTGCTTGTTTTGTCCGACCAACAGTCCAAAATCCAAAGAGATTCACTTCCCAATTACATTTAAACAAGAAAAGCAGCGTACCTCACATTAACCTCACCTGAGGAATTTGAGATTTTCTTGGTGTTTGTGTTTATGTGTGTGTCCCTGTCTCCTCATCGTCCCCAATCGTTCCCAAAACAGCTTTATCTCTCACCCTCAGGAGCCAGTCTTTTCACACGTGTTTTATACTCAAATCATATGCACACACACACACACATACACACACACACACAGAGTCAGAGCTCTGTTATGATGGATGAACAAATCTAAGCAAGGTTCACTGATTTTGTCTGTCAGCCATGTTCTGTATTTGATCTAGCTGTGATTAAACATTAGGAGCTATTTTCTCTCTCTATGTCTCTCTAATCTTTCTCTCTCGCTCTCTGTCGCTCCCTTGCTCCCTAAATACGCCCTGGTTAATTCATCACCCAGCCCAAGCCTATTTTAGCACCCGCCATGTGTATTCTGGGATCCTTGCACGGCTCGGAGAGACAGATGAAAGGAGGAAGAGTGGAAGAGAGGGGTCCATCCCTGAGGAGGAGTGTGACCCATTGTATAAGATTCCGTAGACCTGCTGTTGTCTTTACTTCTCTCTTTCTCTTCCTTTATTATTACTTCATGTTGTCCTCACTTGCTTCCTTCCACATCTGATCTCCTGTCCCTCCTTATTGTCTGTTAGGCTCATTGTTATTCAGTGTAATTGCAATTGACATGAGCACTATCATCCATTGTTGGCATTTCCAGTAGTTTTGAGGATTTCATGCTCCAAAACCATGCAAAACAGTAAACCGAGGATTTTATTTTTCAACCTGGGTTTTTATCCTTAACGTGGCCATATGGGTCATGCTAACTCTGCACTCAACACTAGGGCTGGGTATCGTTCAGAAATGTTCGATACCGGTAACGATACCCAGGGTGCGATTTGCCTGGTGGGGAGATGCATGGGATTTACCCCTTTCTTGTCTACATATCCATGTCTCTGCTGAATTAAAGCCTATCATATATTAATTGTATACCTGAAATAGAAGTATTTAAAACTAAGTAAAGCACTATAACGTAAACAGTCTATAGAACGATAAAATCCGAGCAATAGTTGCTGGTTGTATTAAGCTGCCACAGAGCTCCGGGATGCTGGCTACCAGCGGCAGGTGTTTAGGTGACTGTGAGCTGGCTACAGGCACCGCCAGATGACGCACCTTTCAGGGGCCATGGTAGTGGAGTTTAGCCAGAAAAAGTCGGCGTCATGCGGCGCTGACAGTTAACTTTAGGCACCAAAACGACTATAGTCAGAAAAAGATCCTGGTTTGGATTAAAACACTCCTGAGGAACGAACGAGCGTTTCATGGGTGAAAGTATTTTGTTTTTGCCGCATAGTGAACTCCGCTGTCCGGCTGTCCGGCTGTCCAGCTTGAACGCGATGTGTTGGCACCACGTTGTGCTATTTCATTTTGAGATAATTTTCCATTGAATATTAAATTACATAAATAAGTGTTTCAGCATGCCTGGTCGAGTGGCACTATATCCATGGTATTGGAAGGAGGATTTAATTCTTAAAACTTTTGTTGTGCATGATCAAAAAACATCCTTTATGACGTCTACCATACAGCCAATCACAAACATTTTTACATCTTGGTAGAAGCATGCTGCATGCTTATTGGTTCCCTGTCACTGATGAGATTTACTCCTTAGGTATTGAAATTTCGTATTGAATGACGAGGCATTTTTCAGTACTCGTTACTATGGAGGCAATTCGGTCAGTGCCTAAAAAGTATTGAATTCGGTACCCAGCCCTACTTACCACCTTCATTGTAGAGAATGTAGAATGCAGTCCAACAAAAAAAGCCATATTGGGGCAATCAGCGCCAAAAGCCTAAAGCTTTTCGAGTCATGTCAAAAAGTAAACAGAAATTAACATTAATTAGCTATTTTAGCTAAGTGTACAGAAATCCAGGCCTTACTTGCTGAGAGAAGTTCATCTGCCTAATAACAAACATTACAGAATGTCCTAAAAGACTCTTTTTTAAAATCTTTTTAGGGATTGTTGTTACGGTTGCTTACAGTCAACTGTTTGGTTCAGTGAGCGGCCTCTGACTTTCTCCCAGTTGATTTTACGGAGGTGAAACACCGTCTCCAGGACAACGATGTTGATCAGAGCTGCAAATCTGCTGGGATCTTTCTCATCTATTCACGTCTAGATTTTCCAAGTCCGTCATCAACAGGCCCCAGTCTCTGCAGCAAAGGTTTTTCTCCTTAGTCAACAGGAGAGCAGTGAGCGCAGGAACACCACGTGTCTCAATCAACAGAGGTGGCGGGTCCAAAGGTAGCATGACCAATCGGTCCCAGGTTCAAAAAATACATAAACATTCTTTTAATGATGTAAAAATTTACACAATCTTAGTTCCTAGAAATAATAAATCTCTTACTAATTGCGACTTCAACTCTCACAATCATTGTGTATCTTGCTCACCCAACCACCGTCTTTGCATTGTCAAATTTTCATATAGGTTTTTAAGCGGAACAAAAAGTCCTCATTAAGTATTTGATCGAGGATGGTGGCAAAGACCTCTCACAGGCCCTCTACATTCTGTCTTTCTATACAAAGGGGCCCCTCCCTCTACATTAGAAATGGAAGGGACCTGCTGTTTCCCCAAAGGCCACAAGTCTGACAGTATTTGTTTTCCCAACTAAGAATTATTCTGCAGTAAAATGTAGGTCTATGCATGCAGGTCTTATGTATAATCATGCTGTAATGTAAAACAGGGTTCAAACAAACATTTGAACATAAATGCTAACTTTAAACTACCTTAGTAGTTAATCAGTCTCTATCAGTATTAGAAAAACAGTCATTTGAAGGTTTCCTGATTTGCCACCTCTATGATTAAGGCTTGGTTAAGTTCAGGCAACTAAAACTACTTGGTTAAATTGAAGGGAAAGTATTGAGTGTAGGTCACATCCATTTTGGAGTCATAAGGCGTCTTCGGACCAAACAGGCCCTGCAAGGAACTGCCTACTGGTGAACTCTCCCAAGAACTTCATACCTTCAAGGATTTTTTTTTCTGTTTGCATTTGCATCAGCAATGCGAACGCTGAAGTGACGTCAGCAAGCCGGGCCGTCCGCCTCACTCCCCGCCACTGGCGGACTTTAGTTAGCTAGCTAACGTCCGCTGTCCTCCTGGCAAAGTAGTCTACTAGCGGCAGTGAGTGACGTGGAGGGACTGGATTTCGCTGGCCACCAGGCCACTGTTTTTTTTTTTTGTTTCTTTTTTACATTTTTTGAAAACGGTGTAGCACAGAAGTATGGTGAAATAAGCAGGCTAGCTAGCTAGCTAATTCCATCATTCTTTTCATGCTACACCACAGAAAATGAACCAAACTAAGTTGTTGAATGAATGTTGATGAAGCGTGTTAAATTTGACGATTTTAGCAGCTGGCTAGTTAGCGGTTAAAAATGATGTTTGCCGGTGCTGCATTGGCTCATGTGATCGATCAATCATCGACACTAAGTCCCGCTTTGCTGGGACAGTACCTGCTCTGAAGTTAGAGCTAAATAAGTCCCTTAAAGGTGCCCTGCCACACGTATTTCAATACTTTGTGGTAATGTCTGAAGTTCTACCATGGATTCTGTAAATTGTTTTGTGGAAAAAATGCCTTGGTTACCTTGTTTCAAACCATTCTAGCGTGGTATAGAAAGCCTGCAGGAAGACACGATTTTGTGCCAGTTCTCATTAATATTCAACGAGCTAAGCTGCTTGACTCTGATTGGCTAACAGCTAGCCAATGAGAGCCTGGCTATCAGCATCCTTTAACCAGCTCAACTGGGCGAGCTCATAAATAGTAATGAGCTCAGGCAACACCATGTCAGACTGACGAGCTTTTGTAATTGGCCTGATTTCTCTGCTTATTTCTTTTCAGTGGCTAGAGCTGACAGAGGAGGTAGCAGTTCATTTTCACATTCACAACATAACACAAACATATATGGACCTAACATATTTTAAAAAAATGCCAGTAAAAACGGTTTTGTTTGGCAGGGCACCTTTAAAATGGCGTTGTAAGAACTTCGATTTCATTCGTATTTGGCTTACAGGCAACAGAAGCATCACTGCACATGATACTAGTTAACATTACACATGGCAGCAGGTAATGTTAGCCTACCGTAGGGCTGGGCGATATGGCCTAAAGTTTTAACTTTATTTTGTTTTGACTCATACACACACACATACACATGGGGCATGTATACCATTATGATTATTCATGCCAATTTTGTGGAAATATAAATTGGTTTGAGTATTTCCCTAGCATTGTTTTGGGGGCAGTGACAAAATTATATAATTATGCAAAACGGATTTGTGAGATAAAGCTGTTTTCACACTTCTCGTTCCTCGCTAAAAGTTAAAATCATTTTGACTTTAGTCGCACAACCTTGCCCCTATTTTCACCTGGTGCTGAGTCACGTACATTAACATCCCATGGTCTCATGATTGTAGCATACCTGTAGCAAGCGCCTTCGTAGTAACTAGCGATAAAAAAAACATCGAAGAGGAGCTCCGTGCTGGTGATTGCTAGTTGTTTAAGCCGCTACAGACCTCCGTCACAGCTCGGTTGTATCAGCACCGCCTCTGGTGCTCAGCATGGTGCTCTGTCAGGTCAGCTGTAGTTGGTGGTTCAGTTATCTGAGAATAGGTGACTGTCAGCTGGGTACAGAGCACCGCGAGATGCCGGTCATTTCGGCGGAGATTATGGTTAAGTAAGTAATGAAACAACTAGTTAAGAAAATAACTAATGTCCCTGTCGCTGTATCACTATGGCAAACGCGCGGGGGGGTGGGCTGAGCCCGTTTGGAACTACGGGAGCCCAGAGGGGAGTGTCGGCGGATGTTAAGGAGAAAACCGATTTTCATTTAAACAAATCAACGTTAACTACACATTCAAGTTAATCGATAAAATCGATTTATCGCCCAGCCATAGCCTACCGTTAGCTAGCAGATAGCTTAAACCCAGTTAAAATGCTTAACTCAAAGCTAAACGGTCTGAAGTGTAGCTGTATTTCCTTCTAAAGTGTTCCTACACCATGGACATGGTGCAACAGTCTGCAGCTAAAGACACAGCGAAGTCTAACAAACACATTCTTACACTCATAAAGGTGCACAAAACACGTTATTATGAGACTGCCTTTTAATCATTATGAGCTTTATCCAGCTAAGACCATTTTTGTTCTTCGTTCATCTTAATCCTCTTGTGGAATACACACAGAGAATGGACCATACACTTCCTCCAGTCCATTTTTGGACAATTTAGGGAAAACCTAATTACATAACTTTCGTATCCGAAGTTGCTTCAGCTTTAAATAGACAATTTGTCCTGAAATGTGTATGTGAGCGTGTGTGTTTTCTCCATCTCTACACATAAAACATTTCCGCAGCGATAATCTTCCTCTCTAACACAGACAATCTTTTTGCTGCTCCGAAGCTAATACATTATTTGGTCTGTGTTTCAATGTGTAGGAGAATTCATGCAGTAAGTCTTTGTAGAGAGGGAGTGAAAATATCTTCAGGTTCTGCCTGGACCTGGATGTTACTAGCATCATGTGTGTTTGATTGACACAGGGAACATGACACTTATGTAATACATTCACACACTGTGACATAAGTGATATCATGTTGGTTATTGTATGTGACATATCGCCTTTACTGGATTGGTTGCTCATCCAAAGAGACATGGATCTGCTGTGGGCCAGAAAGAAAGTTAATTTGTCCGAGGGAAAGGTCAGAAAAGTCAAATTATAATGAAACCGAATCACAGTGAAAATTATAAGGCATCTCTCATTTCTCTTTAAGCGCTAGTGTTTCCTAAATATATGAAATGGGACTTTCCTCAAACATCACTCCTGGAGTGAAAATGTTGCCTCATTCCTTTTTGGTGATTTTCTCCTGACTACTGAAAATGATGAACTGTACTAACTATTACAAGAATATAAAATATTTGTATCCAAAATACGCTCTGTCAGTTTGTGTTGAAAAGCTTTAGGTGTATTTCCAACCCTATTATCTTCATTTTAGAGGTTAGTAGTATATTCCAGATGTCTTGGCAATGATGCCATATGCTGATTCATGGTTATGTCTCAAAACTATTATAGTCACCTATTGATTTTAAGTTGCTAGAACTAGCCTAATTTGAGACGATTACTGAATGTTTCTAACATTTTAATTTCAAGAGCCACACATTTTATTAGACTATTAAATGTCTTCAAGCTAAAAGAGGTGAACAAAATGATTCAGCAACCATTGATTTTTGCTGGCTAAAGTGACGACCATCACTTGCAAATTCTTTCTGTATTTACTTTCGACAAGAGAACACTAACACACACTACATCATTTTGAAGTTTGTGAAAATAGGGAGTGGACTCTCTTTTCCCTGTTCAAAAAATGTCCTTGTCTAAAACAATTATTTAGCATTAGCTGGTTGCATCATGTGATGTTCAGACAGGTAACACTAGCTAGCAGTCAACAAGTGGAATTTTCCAGTTAAACATGTTTGTTTTGTGTAAGTTTTTAACCTTATAAAATTGTTGAAGGAGTTGGTCTGTTGAAGGAGTTCTGTTAGTCAAGCTAAAGCTAACGCTGGCAGCTAAAGTGCAGAGCTGTCAACTGTAGTATAAGTGTCATTGGTCAGATGCATCATTATAACCATACGTTGGAAAATGATCTTTAATATTATATAATGTTATCAAGGTATTTTTGCATCTGAATACGTTTTTAAAAATCATAACAAATGTAAAGCACAAATGTACCATTATTAAACTAAAGGTATCAACAGCTTTCCATATTGGTTCTTGCTCTTTCAAGATCATATTTGTTCAATATCTTGCTATTGCTATTTTAGTAGAAAGATTCTATTGTTGCAGTATGGCAGAAGATACCACAGCCTGAAGTACTCCTCCTAACTCCTGATATCAGATACGTGATACCGTGATTCAGCGGTTGCATGACATGATCATCACATGTGTCTTGGATATATTAGTATTAAATACATATATTTTGTATGGGTGACCCTGAATAGTTGATTATTCACTCTAAGGAGTCTGATTCCACTGCCAATCTCACAGTCAAATCGTCACAGTGTCTGAAAATGTGGTTATGAATCAGAGGATCATTCCATTTGGGTTATATGGGGGTGCTGAATGTCTGGTTTGACCTAGAATTGCTTGGTTGTTCCCAATACATCATGATATATATGTTTTGGTATAACTATTAGCCATAGACTGTATATACAATTAGAAGTAAGGGTAGGCCTATTCATGTGGACAGAAATCAGAAGTGTAGTACTGGCCCATTTCAGGCACTGTGTAGTAGCTAACGCGGTTATCTGCTTAATGCAATCATTCGTGGGCCTGAGCCACTACTGCCTAAATGTTCAGCTTCCTGTCTGATTGAGCCCAGCCGGTCCAGAAGAGGGAGGATAATTCACAGCGAGCGGGTGAGCGTGTTGATGACGTTCTATCACACAGCTGGTACCCAAAGTAAACGGCAGAAGAAGAAGATGGCACAATACCTACACAAGTAGTTATGTCTCCCGTGGTATTGGTTTGACCTCTTATGGACATAATGCACACAAATAGATATTTTAATATAATCAGGCTTTTTTAAAAGTCCCTGGAACTTTGGGTTGAAATGTGGCTAATGTCGTTTTCAAGGAAATAACAAAGACAGTTACCTGAGTAGACCACAGCATATTGTCAGCCGAGCTCAGATAAGTCTCCACAGGACGAGAGGGGATCATTCCACACCCAGACCCCCCTCCCCCATGCGACCCCTCTTCCCTGGGCAGAGAGACTCCTCTGAACCTCCTGCCTGGGTTGCATCTTCAGACAGAGAGAGAGATGAGAGCGAGAGGCGATAGGAACCGTCTGAGATGACAGCACTCTTACACACTCACAGCCGAAGTGGCGTCCGACAGAGTCAGCTAATGAGACCATTAACGAGCTGTCACGTTCATTAGGCAACAATTAAAGAAACCCTCTGACGGGCTATGCATGTATTCATCTTTTATGTAGTCATATTTTTTACCCATATACATGAATTTATGAATATATGAATAAATACACTGCATACATAAATACATAGTAGGCCTAACAAGTATATATTCCCTTTGACATCATCAGCAGATACACACACAGTATTTCTTTAAAACACAGGGGACCAGTCTCTTTCTAGCCACTCATAGTCATATTGATTTTTTGACAGACAATCACACGGTAGGGCTTAACTGGTGTGTGTGTGTGTGTGTCTGAGAGAGTGGGGTGTGTGAGCAGAATTTGACACAGCTCTTGCTCTGAGATATTGAGTGGTTGTAGCCGAGCGCTCGCAGATAGTGTGTTTCTGATTTTCAGTTGGCACTGTGACAGTCGGGATTTGTTACAGCGCATTGACTGCTTGACTATCTGGAAAAAGTAAATTCTGTGTGGAAAGGTGCTGCCACTTTGCCTGGGTCCAGAACTTTGAGTTCGCCCACTCCACCGAGTTGACTGAAGTATAACAAGTTGACAATTCTGTCTGATATCAGACAAGCTGCCGCTGACATTAGGAAGTTCATGCTGTTGATGTTTTCTTTTTATTTTTTACTTTGATTCACTTTGATTCAATTCTACATATAAAACAACTTCAGCGATTTATTGGAGTTCAAACCAGAGGTCCCTCAGTGTTTCCTCTATGTTGATTGGCAAGTGGCGGTCCGCCACGGTTAGATTTCTCCCGCCACGGTATCAGAAAAAAGCCGTCTATCAGCAGTGATTGTTAGAGAGTCGCAGAATAGCGCGGACACGTGCTTCACAATGTGAGTGGGCACGCGTGCCACTCAGAGAAAAGGGAGAAAGAAAAAAGAGACAGGGTGTCCGGAGGAGGACCCGGTTGAGATTGGCATGTGTGCATCCTTGAGAACTGTAAGTGGTATAGCCTAACTTATATTGTCAGTTCATTTAAGCCTGTATTTGTCTATAGTGCTTGCACATTTTTAGTTTCACCTTCACCTGCTAGCTAAATTGCACGTGGCTGTTGATTCAATACAACGCCCTTGATATCATATCATGGCATAGCAGGCTAAACCGTGATTATTTCATACATTCATGTCCCGAAACATATTGGGGGAAATTCATTCAACATATTCCAGCCAAATAACAATTAAAAGTAGGCTATGTTATTTGAACATTTATAACCTAACCTAACTGGCACTGCCTCCGTTTTGGTGTCTGCTGCGGTGCGCAGCGCAGCTCGGACCGTGCGCCGCTGCGCTATCGACTCTGGCTTTGCCTTCGTGATCAGAAAACCAGGGGAGACTCATTACCTCCAGGGTCCACGTTATAAAATGAATAACCACTAACTCTGCTCCGGTTGCATCTACAACACGTCTGCTTCCTCTTTCTCTATCTCTCTTCTGCCTACTTACCACCTTAATGCCCTTAATGCCCACACTTGTTACTCGAGACCGCTAGCTACGTTTCTCTGACAGAGACTATGATTATTACTAAGCAACCAGGATGCATCTTCAACCACGCAAAAGATTAAAAACGAAACCGCGAAAATGGCCAAAATAGGTAAAAGTGATTGTATTTTCTTTGCCTTTTGTGTAATGTATATAGCCTAAAAACAATTTTAAATGAAAATACAGACTATTTTAGGAAAAGTCAGGTATGCAGGATTGTATTTTTTTATTTAGCAAAGTTATTACACATATCAATTTCAAAACAGTCAAAATGACCGTCCAGGCCACAGGGGTACCATCTAGCAGCATGTATGCTACTCAGCATTAATGGGCCACCTCTTTCTGAATTCCCTGTAGGATACCAGTAGGGTACAGATTTGATCATTGGCAAATTATCAAATATGTTTTATCAATATTAATAAAGTTATGAATATGGTTATTAATAACTTTATCAAATCGACAAACAATCAAAACAGGGCACCACCCTGCAAGTCAGGGACCAATAATCAAACTGTGGAACAGTCTCATTTCTGTAAAAATCCTTTAAAAGGAATGAAAGGAAGGGGTGATTTCGAGCGCGACCAGTTCGACCAGCAATTATCACAACAAATACACAAATAATCACCAGCAACTGCTAATTAAGTATAATCGAATTTATTAACGTCACAATTATCAGTAGCCAATCAATAATCCTTCAATAATAAAACGTATATATACCTTTTACAATATCACAACCAAACAAAGCGTCGTGTTGTGGACACGTCTGTGTGTGTGTGTGTGTGTGTGTGTGTGTGTGTGTGTGTGTGTGTGTGTGTGTGTGTGTGTGTGAGTGTGAGAGAGAGTGAGTGAAAGAGGAGGGGCGGTGTCGAAGTGTAGTTCTAATACAAAAACAACTCCAAAAATGGCTACTCCTGTGAGCTGCACAAAACCATTTAGCCTCAAGAGGGCGGTAGTGGTGCTGGGTGCACGGAGAGGGGCTGGAGAAGCCGAGGTGGGGGTTGCTAGGCAACGCGCACGTTTATACCATATGCTAGGTCACCTATTAGCTCTATACAAACTCCACGTGGTTAAGTTAGCAGCGTTAGCTCGGGAGCTACGTGGCTAGCTTATATGTCCGTGTGTGTTAGTAAAGGAACAGAATAAAGGAGGAAAAGAAAAGAAAACACTCTGATCTTAGTTATCGATAACGGCCAGCTCAGTGGCTAACAGCTGATTTCCGCAATTGTCTCACAGACAGTAACTAAACTCCGTGAAAGGAGTGGTTTAGCAGGTAGCGCTTACGGTTTTAACCCAGCTACTTAACACAACAAAATCAAACAGTATAGTGATCAATTTATACATTCACAGAAACAGATTAATAACCAGATATGGCCAATACCTGATTACAATCACAGATCACCTTAATGGCACAAGCGGTAGCGAACCCTTTGCTCATTAATAAACAAACCAAAACGCACTAGTTCTAACGTCTGCCCAGAACTGTGTAAAAGCCTCCTTACTGTGTGCGTTGTTTGTCAGTTAATCTCTTGCCAGAGGTTAACGATCCGTTTCGTCCAGAGCAGGGGACGAGACGTAATCCAGGGTCGACAAAACAAGAAACAGAACGCTGTCCTTTTCTTGAATCCAGGCTGATTAAACCCACTGCAGATGAGGGAATACTCTGTCAGTATTATTTATAAAATTGCTATTTATAGTTTGAGACCCCATGCTGTGTTTATGGTCCCGCTGAACCAATAGGAAGACTCAAAACTCTTGAAAGTTTGAAGACTACAATCTTGTAGTTCTTTGACTTCCTGCCAGCTGTGAGGCTTGTCCCTTCTGGCTGGGACTTTCGCATAGAGGTGTGAATTAACCAGGCTTTGGGTTTTACATACAGGCCACGATTCCTTTGTCTCTCTGGTCAGCTCAATCTGAGGGCTTTTGGTTAAATCAAGTTTAACCAGCTTCTTGGTCCCCAACATCCCCTATAACCAATTCTTGGAGTTATTTTTCCAAAAGCCAAGAAAAATCAAATGCACACTGCAAGGCTGTCAACTTTGCCACTGAGGCAAATATGCAATTAGTTTCATTATGAATGGTTTCATACTATAGCCAACTTTGGTTTTTGGTTTCCCTATGAAGAAGTTCTTGTAAAATTCATGTTGTAGACCTACAGTTCCTCAAAAATACAGTTCAATCAAAATGAAATGAAAATATGCCTCATTGTGTGTGAATAGAGGTGAATAAATATATTTGTTTGTGTTGCTGCGAAGTGTCAGTTCCGTTTAATACGTAAAACATTTGGCGGCGGGACTGGAGGGGTCCGACTGATCTGCCCCCACTGCTAAAAAAAATCCTAGAGGAAATACTGTCCCTGAAATAATGAATAACTGGAAACTCTGAAATCAGAGTGCCGCAAATTCGTTATATATGGTTATAACTATTGTATCCAATGTTAATATATTTTGTATTATAGGCCTGCCTTGGACAATTCATTATTCTATGAATAATTCCAAAATGATAAACCATGATTCTACCAACAGGCTATTCCCACTTAAACGTTTCTTTTTTAGCCATGGACATTATGTTCACTGTGAGCAATGCTGTTTGCTAAGTTTAAGGTGAGAGTGCGCCTTTTTTACTGGCCATTCTGTCTAACACTGTAGAGCCACTGTAGTTTGGAAGTGACATGTAGCTAGTAGCCTATATTAACCTATTTACCAAATTAAAAAAACACCAAAATGAAACCCTAAAATAAATCCTAGCTTTATCCGTGTCGTTTTGGAACTCCCATTTTCTAATACGCTTGTCATGCTATTTTCGTTACAGGGTAGGCCTGACATCGATAACGCTAACGTTATGCTACTAATAGTATGTCATATAATTTAGCAGCTCATCACCATCCTAGCAGCTGGCTAGCCAGCTAGCTCATTTGCTAATCTGTCGTGTTTTGTACTCCTTGGAGAGGTCTTAATGTCTGTCACTAAGGTGCTTGGCGAGGTTTGAAGTTTTTCCTCCCTTGCACGACACTGTTTTATAGCACATACAAGCTCTGTTATGTCACTGGGTTCGCCATCAGCGGCTCTGTAGGCAAAATAGTCCCACAGTAGACTTCGCTAGCCCATTTTGTACAGGGCATGGAGGTATTATGACGCTGTTGTTGTCAGTAACGTTGAGGCAGACATGTTGAGGCAGAGGCATTGCTTCTTTGTCTCAACAAAAGCTAAGGCTCACGCTGTATCAACGGGGATGAATGCACAGGAATTGCCCGGTGACTGCATAGACCGTACAAGCACTGGACATTGCTGCGACAGCCACCTGGTGGAGATCCAGACCGATTATACGTTTCATCCTCTCAATCACTTACACCGTAGACACATTTAACCAACATCAAGTACCGAATACTGGGAAATTCTACTACCAAAGTTTTTTTTCCTACACAAAATCGTAAAAGTACCTATGTTTCGGTATACCGTATAACACTCTCAGATAACCTCCAGCACAACTTTTGCTAAAGGAAAACCAAAAAAGAGCTAGTCAAGCCACACCATGCAGTGGAAAGACGGAATAAAGGTATTGTTGAGACATCGAAACTCATAACAGATAATCTAAACCACTTTCGTTGACAAATCTGAAAATGAGTGCATTTGAAATTTCAACACAGTTTGGGTAATATTTTTTACTGTTTGTCTTCGTTTTCTCTTCCAAATAAGCTTGACTAACCTGCTGTGTTGTTTAAAGCCTGTCTGATTGTCTGGCTGCTTGTGTGTCATGCCCTACTTTTTCTCAGCAATTAACTTTCTCAAGTAACACAAATATCAAAAGCCAGGAACTATTAACTTGTTATAAAAATTCTAACTATGATGTGTAACAGTACTAGATTACTGGAAAAAGTCATGTAAATACGACACCCGATACAGACTTTGATGCTCTACTGAGTAGAGGCCCGTAACAATTATTACATAATTGTCTAATCACAATTTTTTCATGTAATCGCAGTTTCTTTTTTTAATCACAATTAATTGCTAACTTCTAAGGGGTATGACTGTTAATGGTAATTGTCAATTTTATGTTCATTTAAGAAAAAAATATAATGTTTCATGATAAAAGGCATGGTTTACTTCATAGGCTGTGTACCTGTGTTTTTAAATTATCTGGGTCACATAACAGGGATATAACCAAAAGATGTATCAGATTCATTCAAAACTTTAATGTCTTTGAAAAAGTAATACATTAAAGGTCCCATGACGTGGTGCTCTTTGGATGCTTTTATATAGACCTTAGTGGTCCCCTAATACTATATCTGAAGTCTCTTTTATATAGGCCTTAGTGGTCCCCTAATACTGTATCTGAAGTCTCTTTTATATAGACCTTAGTGGTCCCCTAATACTATATCTGAAGTCTCTTTTATATAGGCCTTAGTGGTCCCCTAATACTATATCTGAAGTTTCTTTCCCGAAATTCAGCTTTGGTGCAGAATTACAGCCACTAGATTTAGTCCCACAATGAGCTTTCCTTAGGATGTGCCATTTCTGTGTCTGTAGCTATTGAGGAGGAGAGAGGGCGGGGCAAGGTGGAGGGTGGGGGTGTGGCCTTGACCAACTGCCACTTTTCTCGTTTGAAAGCCATGCTGTCTCTCTCTCTTATGGGTTGGCCAAATTCTCTGGGCGGGCAAAGCAGAGAAAGGGGAGGTAACCTTGCTCCTTATGACCTCATAACAAGCAAGATTCCAGAACGGCTCATCTGAGCTTTCATTGTCTCAAAGGCAGAGCAGGATACCCAGGGCTCGGTTTACACCTATCACCATTTCAAGCCAATTGGAGACCATAGGCAGGCTGGGGGAACGCATATTAATGTTAAAAACCTCATAAAGTGAAATTTTCATGCCATGGGACCTTTAATACATATTTTTTAATTTGACTGAAAGAGACAATTATATTAAGCGCAATTATTTCTGAGACAGTTAATTATACAGCAAAATTTGGAATTGTTACAGCTCTACTGCTGAGGTGATGGTCACCTCCTCTGTCCAGCTGTCACATTAGCTCAACATTCAACATGACTGTCAAACTGGTTCTGTAGCATTGAAGTTTTCACACACAGCTGCAAAGTGTGGTACATCATCTTCTCATGTGCGCTCTAATAGAAACAAGGCACATCTTGTTCCAATGTGGCCTGCCATCTTTAAAGTAAGTAGGAGTTTTAAATGTTTTGGATCAGGGGTGTTCAATTAATAGCCTAAGCGGTCCAGTTACTGTCTAAATTTCTCCCTATAGCATACCCTTACGTGTATCAAATAAAATCATAAAAATAAAGTGCTGATGGCCCTGTGACTGCCCTGGCAGTAGTTTGAATCTGGATTTAGTGCCATTCCCATGCACATGTCTAGGTGCTCATTGATAAGCCAGGAATGGTACTTGATTTTTTATATTTTTTATTATGTTCATAGCGGAGAAAGCTGACTCACAGCTGCCAAGTCAATCCAAGCAGGGTCAAGGTGTGCAGTGCTACTTGACCTGGTGAGAGCGGGGTACACAGTCTCAGACTAGTTGAAGAAAGTTGCAGCTCACTTGCTTCATGCTCCATGCTTTCATCTCTCACACTACGCGTGGTAAACAATAAATTTGATTGGCTTAATTAATTGTGCCTGCGGTCTAGAGCCGTTTCTGCTGGTAAAAAACAACGTCCCGTGAAGATCATTATTGTCAATAATTTATCAGAAATTAGTCTGGCAGTCGGACTCTTTACTGATTGTCAGTACTAATTAAAATTTACTAATTTCAGCTGATGCAATTTTAGCTATTTAGTTTTGAGGTTGGCTTTAGCTGCTTTCAAATGCTTCAACATTTGTCAGGTTAAGTAAAGAGAAAGTGAGGTCAGTATATTATATAGTGTTGCTTAATTAATAAAGAATGAAAATGGGATATTGATGTGTTTCCTTGCCAGGCCTTGTCATGGACTTGTTCACAAGAAATATAAAAAACTATTCAACAGAGTATCTCTAAATTTACTAAACACATTCCTGTTCCCCAGAGGATGAACCATTTCCAATTTGGACGATCTATTAGTTACAATATATAACATATTTCATAATGTAATTGGCAGATTGGGAAGAAAGTTGCTCAGCACATTCATGCTACCAAGCAAATAAACCCTTTTGATGTGAGTGACCCCATAGTCTTTCCTGATGTGGCAACCTGAGTAAAAGTATTACTTTATTTTCATCTCATAAATATTTTGTGCATATGTTTTGGCAGGACTTGATAAAATTGTGCAACATTGTATGTGTTACCCATCAAGAAGATGGGTTTTCTTTTGACATAGAAGCATTTTTAACATGTTGTAAGTCAATTCTACATGAAACAATTCTGTTTTAGATGAATGTTATTGACGTTTTGTATCCATCCAGCATTAGAGCTAGATGCTACATGTTGTTATTTTCTCCCTTTTAGGATAGTGTTACTTTCTGCATGCCATTATAGACAATACTACTGTATTTTGTAGATTGTGTCACTATGTGACCTTTATTCTCAACATACAGCATCAATTATTACTTTCATCAACAGTTTCCTTATGCTAATGTTATAATTAATGTAATTATGTATGTATATTTATGTTTATCTGTGAATGTATAATGTATAGGTTATATACTAATAGGTTCATACAATACAGTAACCTAGATATTGCCTATGTCCTATGATGGGGAGCCAAGGATGTTGGTATCACGTGTAGCATGTTACAGCACCGTATAGTAAGAGCCATGTGCTCATGGCCTGATTCTTTTCTCTCCAGGGACAAGGTTGTAGCTAGCACTACACACACACACACACACACACACACACACACACACACACACACACACACACACACACACACACATGATACACAGCATTTTAATAGACTAGGAATGGCCGTGCGCACAATTATGCAATCTACAAACACATACACACAACACACTTGCTACCCATATAAAAACATACTCTGTCACACAGATGCACAAGGACTCAGACATGTTTTTATGCAAAGAAAGAAATGTGCACACACATGCACTCACATGCATACACACACAAGCCTGCCAAGTGACGCTAAAGAAGACAAAGTAGCTAATTAAACATGACAGTTAGGACCGATGAGCGGCCATGTCATGTGATGTTATGGGGTCGGCTTGGACGTATAGACTTTGGCCAATATAGGACACTGTGTTAGTGGGAGGGAGAGATGAATGGATGAATGTAGTGGGGAGAAGAATATAGCAAAATATGTCAAGACATAGATGGGTATTTTTGAGGTTCATTCCAGCTCCCTTGGTGTTGATTCCCCCCATGCCGCACCACCCTGCGGATAATCGCCAGATCACTTTTCTTGGTGTGAATGCCCACTAGGACTTGTTTGATCCTTTAGGACGATTTGCTTCTCCATGAACAGTGGAAGTAGGGGAAGTTGGGCGCGAAATTCCTAATCTGCTTCATCACCTAAAACATTCAAATCCATCCATTTGGGACCATGAATATCCCAAGCAAATTTCAGGACAATTAGACGTTAGATTTCGAAATACCAGGTGGACGTTTGAGGATGACGATGGCACTAGACAAAAGGTCATGAAGTCAGCGGAATCATAAGGTATCATCCTCTGGGTATCTAAGTACTAGATTTCATTCCACAGTGTTCAGTGGTTGTTAAGATATCTTGCTCTGGCCTAAGTGTTGGGACCACCTTTTGGTTGAAGTTGTACCAGAAACCCAACCAACCACTTGCAGGGAAAAATATAGAGCAAAAAAACAATATATACTATGATCTTTGAATTAGGGCTGGAACAAATTCTTTATTTTTTGATTTTTTGTTTGGTCTATAAAATGTCAGAAAATGCCGATCGGTGTTTCCCAAAGCCCAAGATGACGTCCTCAAATGTCTTGTTTTGTCCACAACTCAAAGAAATTAAGTTTACTGTCACAGCGGAGTGAAGAAACTAGAAAATATTCACATTTAACAACTGCAATCAGAGAATGTTTACTTTTTCTTCATAAAAAAGACTTAAAACGATTAAAGGATTATCAAAATAGTTGGCGATTAATTTAATAGTTGACAATGGTGCGATTCATTTCTGCAGCTCTACTTTGAATAGACAGTGCTAGTGTTCATCACAGACCTGTCTGATTGGAGGAGGGAAAATACTCAAATTCTGAAAACTCTGCATTAGTATGACTTGTAGCTAATCACAGGCAGATATGAATATGAAAACCTGAATTTGACTTTGAAATGAATACATATCATCATGCAACTTGAAAATGTGCATTTGTAGCTTTTTACATGATCATGATTAACATGACTCTCATTCCTGTCTTCCATGTGGAACTGCTACTGAGTCCCAGTGTGTCAAGTTGTGTGACTGACAGCGTTGCACAACACATCAGAGAGCATGTGCGTGTAGTTTGGTTAGTCATTGTTTCATGTGTGTGTGTGTGTATGTGTGTGTGTGTGTGTGTGTCTGTGTCTGTGTGCTTGTGCCGCGTTACTCAGAGCTATCTCATGCACCCCCCCCCCTCCAAACCCTGCCTGCATCTTATCTATTACGTCACATCACCATAGTAACCTCAGCAGTGGTGATGCATTCTGCTTCACTGGACCACCAGCCACCTTAAACACTCACCAAGGTCTGTCTTTGTTTCAGTGTAAGTGTGTCTACATGCATGTCACGCAGGTGAGTGTGTGTACTTAAACTAGTGTGTGTGTGTGTGTGTGTGTGTGTGTGTGCGCGCGCGCGTGTGTCTGTGTGTGTGCATGTGTGTCTGTGTGTGTGTATGTGCTGTCTAATAAAGCACAGATAGATTCAAGTTATTTAGGAATAACAGAGAGGATTCCTGAAGAGTGTGTTGAGGGTGTTTCAATCTACTGTATAAAGTTCAATTTCATTTGTTGCACATTAACTGCAACAATACACAACATGCTAAATTCAGCTGAACATATAATAATTATGAATTATTATATGAAGATTATATAAGAATTCCTCCTTAACATAAACAACGTTACACATTCTGTAAGAACAACATACAATATTTCAAATTGAGACATGTAAGGCTTGCAAAGCAACACCTCCGTTAATATACACATTTAAACACACGGGCAGTGCGAGGCTCCGCCATTATACAATAATGAGCAGCAACGTGCCATGACATTATTGCAGTGCAATAAACACAGTGTAACATTATTATGAGGTAAAACGAAGTACAGCAACACTGTTATATTATCTATATATAAAAAGTCTTTCGACGCCAGCACTCTCTTCCAAACTTTCCCGAAACTGAAAGCTCAGTGCCAGTTTTACCTGCCTGAGGAGGTTGTCCTTCGTCATAGCTGCTCCCAAATTTGTTACACTAAATTTGCCACACTAACAAGGACTGACCGTATCAGTGTCTGGTATGGCAGGCAGAGCGACAAGGCGAGCGACCCATTAGGAGCAAGTTGGGGGTCACTGGGTCAGCATCCGCCACGTCTGTTGACACAGAGTTTAAAATCCCCTCCACTGCAATAAGTACTTTCAGCAGGAACTCTTCAGGGACAGTCTGTGACTGGATGGTGGCATATAGTGCAGCTTTAACAGATTTCGCTTCCCTTTCCCAGACTCCTCCGCTTGGGGGGTTGAACTGAAAACTAATGTGGTGTTTCGCCAGATGGGCCTGGAGTGTGGGGTGTAATGACCTGAAGGCCTCCTGGAGCTCTCTTATACCTCCCTTAGTTAGAATTAGTGCCCTGGTCGGACTGGAGCTCTGCTGGCTTACCCCGTACACAGCGCGCGTTGTCAGGCATTTAAACAGTATGCCCTATCTCTTCTCGTTGCTTCTTGGTAGTCATCAGCAGAAAGACTAACAGGGCTCACTGATGACGAGGGCTGGATTGTGCAACAGCCTCTGTCAGTGCTCTAAACGAGGAAAACTGATCAGCATTTGGTAGCAGAGAAGTCTGTATTCTTGTAGTGAGAGAGCAGACAGTGGGTATCCGCAGCTCAGCAGAATTCTCTGTCTCCTCTGTGGCTGGCTGTGTGGGCCAGACTTCAGGTGACTGTTGTAGGAAGGCAGGGCCCTGACTCCATCTGGTCTTACCAGCCAGTTCCAGCAGTGTTTTCCCCCGTGCAATGTCATCAGCTGGGTTGTTGACAGAATCCACATATCTCCAGGCCCGGATGTCAATCAGCTTCTGGATTTCAGCTACCCGTGTTCCCACAAATACCTTGTACCGACAGGAGTCGGACTTGGAGCCAAGTGAGTACTGTTGTGGAGTCTGTCCAGAAGACAACATTGCGGATATTCACAGTCAGCTCTCTTTGCAGTAATGCAGCTAGCTGTGCAGCTGTCAGGGCAGCACACAGTTCTAGTCTTCTAGCCACTCTGGATCTGGCAGTCAGGAAAGACACTTCCACACCGCCATGTGAGCTCGCCGTCAGATAGGCATAGCCATAGGCCACTGAGCCATATGCCTTCTCTGACCCATTAGCAAAGATGTGTATGTCTCTCTAGGGGTTTGACGTGTCCATCTCAGGGCTCACACAGCAGCCAGGCAGTAGAATCTGGGAGAGATGCTGCAACTCTTCCTCCCACGTCAGCCATGGCTGCAGCACATCCTCAGGCAGTGACGGGTCATCCCAGTCTCTCCGTTTGTCCCACAAGTGCTGCACCAGGACCTTGACCCACGTGGTGAAGGGGACTATAAATCCCAGGGGGTCGTACAGGCTCTGTATATGTTTCGCATGGTGGGTGTGGGTTGGTCCAGCATACGGTATTTATACCTTAAGGTGTCTGAATTGCAGAGCCAGCGGAGTCCCAGTTGTTGTAAGTAAGTTTATTTGATTAGGACAATGAAACATGCCTTTGATATCGCTGCTGACAGCAATGGCATGCTCTCTGAAGCGCAGCATTACACCAAGTAGACTGGAACTTAAGGTGGGCCCAGGTAACAGCAGCTTGTTGAGGTTTTTCCCCTTATACATGAAGGAACAGTTGAACACAATCCTGTTCTTTACGTTATGGCTGACAATGTGATGTGGGATGAACCAGGACTTGGCTGCTTTGCTCAGCTCCTCTTCTGACACTTTAACTGCATAGCCTGCCTTTTCCAGCTTTCCAATCTGTGCACAGTATACTGCTGCTCTTTGAGGGTCTCGCAGCAGGCGCAGGTGCCGAGATTAGCTAGCACAGCCTCCTTAGGTGCCTGAAGCTGTGGCATGTTCTTCACCCTGTGGAGGGGAGTAGCGTAGCGCTGAATCCCATCAACCTTTACTTGTGTGGTCTTCGCCTCCAGCAGGCGGACTGCTTCCTGATCCTGCCTGGAGCGTGTGACAAGCTTTTCCCTCCTGTAGGGCAGAACATCCAACTGCCACAATCTCTCTACACTCAGTAGAATCTCGGCAGTGGGTGAGAGGGTGGAGACGTGCAGGCACTCTTGTGATGTTGCCTGCTGCTTGCTGTACCTGGTCGGCCCCTGAAGTGTCCAGCCCAACCTCGTCTTCACTGCTGCTGGTCCCCCGTGGGTTCTCAAACGCACAGGCTCCACTGGAGTGATTGTGTATAATCTGACCTGATTAACAGCAGGGGTTGCACTCTGTTAGTCATCTGGAGAGGCAGGATGTATCCTCAGCTGCAGGTTTTATATTCACTTCATGCAGAGCTTGCAGATGTTTCCCCTTACAGTTGTGACATGCAATCTTCAAGCAGCACTGTGCAGCCTGTTTTGCGCGACTGCATCGCCAGCACCTTTTGTTGATCCACACTGTTATCTGTTCCACTGTAAGCTGTACAAAGTTTGCACACTTATCTAGGAAGTGCTGCGTGTTAGAGCAGTAAGGGCAGTGTCTGTCCTCTCTGGCTGCTTGGTGCTAGAGGGGGCCTTCTCTACTGCTGGTGTGCTCTCAGGTTGGTCTGTGGTGTGCATGATGCTGGTGCTCTTGCCACTATTACCGTTGCGACGGCGCTCTGTCCTGGGTCCTGTTCTGCTCTTGTCTTCACTGTTTAGAGGCTCATACACCGTCTCTTGCATCTTCAGCTCGTAGTCAAGCCAGTCAAAAAAGTGGAAGAGGCTTGGGATTGTAATACGTATTGGGTGCAGGAATCTTTTAAACTCAGTCCGTATATATCATGAGGCAGTTTGGACAGCAGCCATGTCACATGTGAACCACAGTGAAGCTCAGTCTTTCCACTGTCCCCAAGCTGGTCTAACATTCCCACGAGTGCTCTCACTTTCAGGGCGAACCACTTAAACCCACTGGTGTCACCATGTGCAATATTAGGGGCCTCCATTAGATTCAATTTCAATTCAATTCAATTTTATTTATAGTATCAAATCATAACATAAGTTATCTCGAGACACTTTACAGATAGAGTAGGTCTAGACCACACTCTATAATTTACAAAGCCCCAACAATTCCAACAATTCCAGTAATTCCCTCAAGAGCAAGCAGTGCGACAGTGGCGAGGAAAAACTCCCTCTTGGGAAGAAACCTCGGACAGACCCAGGCTCTTGGTAGGCGGTGTCTGACGAGGGCGCTGGGGTGTGATGAACAGTGGCGATAGTAGTCACATTAATAATGGAACAGTGACTGGATGTAGCGGGAAGCTGCAGGGTTCAGCAGGACGCAGCATGACATTGCAGGGCATCGCTGAGCTCAGCAGGGAGTGCAGCAGGACCACGGGACAGCTGCAACCAGGATCTTGGTGCCAACGTTTTCTCCAAGGAAATACGCTGGGGGAAAAAGCATAAGGACTCGGGGAGTAAACTCCCCAGAAGCTAGGATTAGTAACAAGCATTTCTGGGACGGGCTGCACACAAATAGTAATAGTAATAGTAATAGTAATAGTAACAGTAATAGAAAGGGAGAGGAGAGAGCAGCTCAGTGTGTCAAAGGAAGGAAGTCCCCCGGCAGTCTAGAACTATAACAGCGAACTATAACAGGTAACTAAGAGAGACAGGTCATAAGGAGAGGTAGCTTTTTCGGGTTTAGAACTCTCCCCCTGCCGGATCTGGCTTGGCTGGCCTGCCTCCCTCTACTTTGTTATGTATTATTAATCTAACAATTATGAAGAGAAGCAGTTGGGCCAGTTAGGTGAACACTGCAACTCCTCACCCCTAACTATAAGCTTTATCAAATAGGAGAGTTTTAAGTTCATTCTTGAATGAGGTGACAGTTTCTGCCCCCGAACCCAGATCGGGCGCTGGTTCCATAGGAGAGGAGCCTGATAACTGAAGGCTCTAGCTCCCATTCTACTTTTAGAGACTCTAGGTACCACCAGTAACTCTGCATTCTGGGAGCGCAGTGCTCTAGTAGGACAATAGGGTATTAGGAGCTCTTCTAGATATGATGGTGCTAGACCATTTAGAGCTTTGTAGGTCAAGAGAAGGACTTTAAACTCAATCCTGGATTCAACAGGAAGCCAATGCAGAGAAGCTAATACAGGAGAAATATGATCTCTTTTCTTAGTTCTTGTGAGAACACGCTGCAGCATTCTGGATCAGCTGGAGAGTCTTAAGAGACTTATTTGAGCAACCTGACAGTAGGGAATTACAATAGTCCAGCCTGGAAGTAACAAATGCATGGACTAGTTTTTCAGCGTCGCTTTTGAGACAGGATATTCCTAATTTTGGCAATGTTACGAAGATGAAAAAAGGCTGTTCTTGAGGTTTGTTTTAGATTGGCATTAAAGGATATATCCTGATCAAAGATAACTCCTAAATTTCTAACAGTGGTGCTGGAGGCCAGGGCAACACCATCCAGAGTAGCTATATCTCTAGATAATGAAGTTCGGAGGTGTTTAGGGCCCAGCACAATAACTTCAGTTTTGTTAGGGTTTAACATCAGAAAATTATAGGTCATCTAGGATTTTATATCCTTAATGCACTCTTGAAATTTTGCTAGCTGACTGGTTTCGTCTGGTTTGATTGACAAGTATAATTGGGTGTCATCCGCATAACAGTGAAAGTTAATTGAGTGTTTTCTAATAATATTGCCTAGAGGAAGCATATAAGGAGAATAGAATTGGTCCAAGCACTGAGCCTTGAGGAACCCCATGGCTAACTTTAGCGTACTTGGAGGATTTATCATTAACATTCACAAATTGAGATCGATCAGAGAAATAGGACCTAAACCAACTCAGAGCAATTCCTTTAATGCCAACCAAGTGTTCCAATCTCTGTAACAGGATTGAATGGTCAATTGTGTCAAATGCAGCACTAAGATCTAGTAAAACAAGAATGGAGACAAGACCTTTGTCTGCAGCAGTTAAAAGGTCGTTAGTAATTTTCACCAGTGCCGTCTCTGTGCTATGATTCTTTCTAAATCCTGATTGAAAGTCATCAAATAAACTATTGCTATGTAGAAAATCACATAACTGATTAGCAACCACCTTCTCAAGGATCTTGGATAGAAAAGGAAGGTTAGATATAGGTCTATAGTTTGCTAAGACCTCAGGATCCAGGGTGGGTTTTTTCAGAAGAGGTTTTATCACAGCTACTTTAAATGACTGTGGTACATAACCTGTTAATAGAGACATATTGATCATATCTAGTAATGAGGTGTTAACCACAGGTAATGCTTCTTTGAGTAGTCTCGTTGGGATGGGGTCCAAGAGACAGGTAGATGGCTTAGCTGAGGATATCTTTAACATTAATTGTTGAAGATCTATAGGATAAAAGCAGTCTAAGTATATGTCGAGACTAGTCTTTATTTCTAACGACTCTGCGTTTAAAGGTGAACCGTTAGAAGTTGAGTGTAAAAGGTGATGAATTTTATCTCTAATTGTTGTAATTTTATCATTGAAGAAGCTCATGAAGTCATCACTACTCAGAGCTAGAGGAATAGATGGCTCAGTAGAGCTGTGGCTATCTGTCAGCCTGGCGACAGTGCTGAAAAGAAACCTTGGGTTGTTCTTGTTTTCTTCTATTAGTGATGAGTAATAGTCTGATCTGGCCTTTCTTAGGGCCTTCCTATGGGTTTTAGACTTTCTTGCCAATCCAAACGAGATTCTTCCACCTTGGTGGAACGTCACTTACATTCGAGGTTTCGCCAGATTTGTTTTAATTTGGCAGTTTGGGAGTTATACCAAGGTGCTAGTTTCCTTTGATTCATCATCTTCTTTTTCAGGGGAGCGACGGAGTCTAAGGTCGTCCGTAGGCATGTCGTAACAACGTCTACAAATGCATCAATTTGAGAGGGACTGAGGTTAACATACAGGTCCTCTGTTATGTTAAGGCATGACATAGAGTCGAATGCTGTTGGAATATCTTCTTTAAATTTAGCTATAGCACTGTCAGATAAGCATCTGGTGTAGGAGCTTTATCTAATTTAATATAATCAGGTAGTAAGAATTCGAAAGTGATTAAAGAATGATCTGATAATACGGACTCCAAGCGACAAATATTATTAAATCCTCAATTTCAATACCATATGCCAGCACAAGGTCGAGGGTGTGGTTAAAACAGTGCGGCCTTGTGCACACTCTGACTGAAACCGATTGAATCCAGTAATGAGTTGAAAGCAGTACTAAGGCTGTCATTGTCAACGTCCACATGGATATTAAAATCACCTACAAGAAGTACTTGGTCTGATTTAAGGACTAAACATGATAAAAACTCTGAGAATTCAGATAAAAATTCAGAATACGGACCTGGAGCCCTGTAAATAACAATGAATATAATTGGCTGTAATGTTTTCCATTTTGGATGTTGAAGATTAAGAACAAGACTTTCAAATGAGTTATAATGTAATTTAGGTTTAGGAGTAATTAGCAGGCTTGCATCAAAGATGGCTGCAACTCCCCCTCCTCGGCCTGAGCCTCTAGGAATTTGAGTATTAATATGGCTGGGAGGAGTGGCTTCATTTAGACTAACATAGTCTTCATGGCCCAGCCAGGTTTCAGTAAGACAAAATAAATCAATTTTATTATCTGATATCAACTCGTTTACCAATACTGCTTTAGAAGACAGAGATCTAATATTTAATAGTCCACATCTAATTTTCCTATTTTGTTCTATTGCAGTAGTTTTAATTCCAATTAGGTTGTTAAGTATAGCGCATCTTTTGTTTACCTTTGATTTAACCGATCTGAGCCGGGGGACAGACACCGTGCTTATTAGACTATGATTGGGCGACTGATCAGATATTTTTCTGAGAGCTAGCTGGTGAGGCTGCCCATAATGCTCAATTAGACTCACCATAGCTGTAGCGTCCACAGGCAGTAGGTTCTCCAGAGCGACCTTAAGCCTGGCGAACTCTCTTGGATCCCCTTTGGTGAATGCAGGGATTGTCGGTTTAGGCCCGCCGTACTCTCCCATGGTGGTGGGAGGGTTGCAGCTGTTCGGGCAGTGACTCACATCTTTGTGGGGTGTAGGTTACACGGTACTCTGGTGTCTATACCCCGGGCACTGGATGATGTAGCTCAGGGCGACTGGGAGACTCCTGCTGACGTGTTGTCCTAATATCTCTCAGTGCTGTTATAAGCTCTGCCATAAGGTCCTGTGATGGTGACTGATAAATGTTGTCTGCTACTGGGGGTGGTGGCGGTAGCCAGTCATCATCATCCGAAGGCAGAGTGGGACCACCAACTTGCACAGGTGGCGGGATTGGCGTGGGTTGGTACGCATCACCATCCTGCTCTATGTGATGCGTGTTGTGAGGTGTGGGGGCCTGAGGTAGGGAAAGGAGAGAGGGCTGTCTGTTGTAGTGCTGGTAGGTCTAGAAGGGAAGTGCGGGCATCAAGTCGCCTGTACATGTCCATTAACTGTTGCTGCAGCCTCTGATTATCTCCACTCAGCTTATGAAGAGTTTCAAGTTACTCAGGCGCTGTTTCTGGGGCAGGCCTCCATCGGGCAGAGGCAGGCGTAGAAGAGCGGGTTCTGTATACTCAGACTGGTGTGGATAGGCAACTTCTGCTCCCCGCATGACTTTCCCGTCCTCATGCAGCAGTGGGAGTATGAGAGGCGTCATCCAGGCGTGTCTCTCCGGGAATCTCACCATGCTGTCGTAGGGCTGCTGTTGCTCTGACAGGTTAGCTGCTTGATGAGGCAAACGAGAGGACTGCTGCAGTGTTTGGAGGGGGATGTTAGCCGGCTGGTAGCCGGATCTCTCGTCGGGAACGGGCATCTGCTGGGCGTGTAGACTGATCCGAGAACATCTCTAAACAATCCCACGGTGACCACGCTGTATCCGGCTCGAAGGGCCAAATGTTTTGGTGACTGGAAAGGACTGTATATTTTGGCTGGTCTTTAAAAGGTTCTGGCCATCATGGGGCATCCATCAGAATGCAGACAAGATGTTCCTTTTAAGTGTTTTATTGGAATAAAGGTTTAAGTGTGTGTGGTTCTGAAACAGAGATACAGGCGTAAATCAGTAAAGGTGTGATACCAGTATTGGAAATGCCTCTGATACTGCCTAAAGTGCTGGTATTGGTATCGGCAAGTATGCAATATGCACCGCTCCAATACCATATAATTTAGCAAAAGAAAAAAAAAAAACTTTAAATGACTGACCGTGAAACTAGATAATAACACAAAGTTGTATGGCATTCATTCTCTGTAGGTATTTGTTCAAAGAGTTTAACCTGAGCCAGGCCATACAACAATGGCAATCATGTCACATCCATACAGGGTTAGTATGAAACCTGGTATTGGAACATCTCTATATAAGAGGAACATATCTTTTGGTGGCTACAGCACATGAGATGCTTTACACATCAAGGTGTTTCATCACTTCACTGATGCAAAAATTCTTATACAAATCTGGCAGAAATATAGACATTAAACAGGTCTGCTAACCAGCAACATTTAACAGTAATGTCCCAGAGGGGTAATGTGGTTTATAAACAGCAGTCAAATTATTGTTAGATACAAAAATAGTAATATTTACTAGGGGTGGGGGAAAAAAACAATAGAGCATAGTATCGTGATATTTTCCGTGGCAATACTGTATCGATACAAGGACACCAAGTATCGATCTTTTATTTTAACCCTTGTGTTGTCCTCGGGTCAAATTTTACCCATTTTTGTATCAGAATTATGGGTTTCTTTGAACCAAATTGCCCCAAAATAACATGAATGCATAGATGTACGTTGTATGGAAGTAATGTAACATTCTTGGCAGGTAAAATGAATGATAAAAAACGTTGGAAAAAGAGCCAAAAAAAAGTTCATTCGCAATTTTGACCCAGAAAGACAACAAGTTCACGGTCTACGGGAAGACAACACAAGGAACATGACAATTTAACTTTTTGGTCCTAGAAAGAAGAAACTGAATTGCCTTTTCAGTCCACCAGATGGTACAGTTGAGGTTTTGTTTCTGGTGGTCAGCAGGAGAAATTTATCTTTTTAGATTAAAACAGACAAAGTTATTTTGACATAATTTGAAGTTGGAAAAAAGTTAAATTGCAATATATCGAAGAATATCAAAATATGTTTAAATCGCAATAATATTGTATCGTGGGGCCTCTGTTGATTCCACCCCTAATATTTACAAAGACGTGCACAGGATAAAGGTACCCTGTGGACCTTCCATCACAGCGCTGTGGAGGAGGGTCTGGCTAGTCCACACAGCATACCAGGATGGGAGAAAAATGTGCTCTGGTTTATTGGCATTTCTTTAAACCAATCACAATCGTCTTGGGAGGTGCTAAGCAACGGACAGAGCAATGGTGCCTCTGCAAAATAGCCTTGGGAAGGAACTTGTTTGTCAGTTCCGAGCGGTACGCAACCCCAAGGGAAATCCATAGGAAATCAATGGAACGGCCAGCGCAGAGCGGGTTTGCTGCCTATCATGTGTAGACGGCAGACATGGGGGACTCAAGTCACATGACTTGACTCGAGTTAGACTTGAATCGCAAATTTTAGGACTTGAGACTTGCTTGATAAACATTAATCAAAGACTCCACTTGACTTTGACTTGATATTCATGACTAGAGACTTGACTTAGACTTGAGTCAAATGACTTGAAATGACTTGACTTTCTGTTTAATAAATATATATTTTTTCCCCTCTGATATTGAGGAGGAGGAGTAAACTTCACGATTTTAGTGCTGTTGCATGCGCGGGAACCCGTTGATATGATGACGCGGCATGCGGTGGCAGACCTGCAGTAAACAAGACTGGCTATGGCTAGTAACTTAACGTCATGGATCCCGCTGCAGCGAAAATAATAAAGTTTGGCTATAAGGATTACACATCTGACCAGGAAAAGAAGAAACGAACGGCAGTTTGCGAGGTCTGCACTACAAAAGTTTCCGCCGTCAACCACCACCACGTTGAATTTCATCAGACAGATTTGGGTTCCAGTCCCCATATTCAGCTGAACCACTATTTGGACGTTTGTGATGGACAGAACTCCCTTCAATTTTGGACCTTGAATAAGCACACCCTCCCCTCTTTGTTCAAAGTGGTGGTAAGAGCGAATAAAACTAGGCACACACATACATACATACACAAACAACACAAACTGCACTCTCTTTCTCTCTCTCTCTCTCACTCTCTCTTTCTCTCTCTCTCTCTTTCACACACACACACACACGCAGACGTAAGTATGTGAATAAAGCTAGGCACACATACACAACACACTGCACTCTAACACATATGCACATACACACATTCACTCACCAATATTAATAACTTTTCACTCACTCTCTCAAACACACACACATTCACTCACAAGAACTCATGAAGAATATTATCTGACTTAGAAACCATTATACTTGAATTGTTTGAATGAATTTCATGATTTGATGTCATGTTTGAGGCATATTGAACAAATATGTTGATTTATTGTTGGCCTAATATCAGTTTTAGGCTGTGCTTGTTTATCTGTATAAATTTAAACTGTTCAGATGTATGTGGCTTGGACACAATGTCTTTTGAATATTGAGTAGGAAAAAATGCAAATAAAACTCCAGCAGTTCATAACCACTGTCTTGTTTAAAAATGGAAACTTTTGTATGACGTGACTTGCTTGTCACAAAAATGACTTGGACTTGCTTGAGACTTGAAGGTTAAGACTTGAGACTTGCTTGTAACTTGCCCATGTGTGACTTACTCCCAATAGCAATGTTGTAGGGCTGGGCGATAAATCGATTTTATTGATTAACTCGAAAGTGTAGTTAACGTTGATTTGTTTAAATGAAAATCTGTTTTCTCCTTAACATTTGCCGACGCTCCCCTCTGGGCTCCCGTAGTTCCGAATGGACTCAGCCCTCCCCCCGAGCGTTTGCCATAGACATACACAAACAACATGGCAGCAACACGGACTAACATTAGTTCTTTTCTTACTAGTCGTTTCATTGCTTACTTAACCGTAATCTCCGCTGAAATGACCGGCAGCTCTTGGTGCTCTATATCTGGCTGACAGTCACGTATTCTTGGATAACTGAACCACTAACTACAGCTGACCTGACGGAGCACCAGAGCTGGTGTTGAGGAACTCTGTTGCGGCTCAACACATCTACTAAATGCCGCTGATACGACCGAGCTGTGACCGAGGTCTGTAGCGGCTTAAACAACTAGCAATCGGCGCTTTATAGCACGGAGCTCGACATTTTTTTACCGCTAGTTACTACGAAGGAGCTTGCTACAGGTATGCTACATTCATGAGACCATGGGATGTTAATGTATGTTATTCAGCAAAAGGTAAAAATAGGGGCAAGGTTGCGCGACTAAAGTAAAAATTAATTGAACTTTTGGACGAGGAACGAGAAGTGAATGTATGTGTGAAAACAGCTTTATCTTGCACATCTGTTTTGTTGTTGTTGAATATAAAGCTTAATTATATAATTTTGTCATTCCCCCTAAAAAAAACAATGGTAGGGAAAACACTCAAACCAATTTATATTTCCACAAAATTGGCATGAATAATCACTCAGTAACACTTTTTGTGGAAAAAATCAAGCCATTCTACCATGGTATAGAAAGCCTGCAGGAAGACTCAGCTCGATTTGTGCCAATTCTCATTAATATTCAACGAGCTAAGCTGCTTGACTCTGATTGGCTAACAGCTAGCCAATGAGAGCCTGGCTGTCAGCATCCTTTACCCAGCGCAATGAGCTCAGGCAACATTATGTCAGACTGACCAGCTTTTGTAATTGGTCTGATTTCTCCGCTTATTTCTTTTCAGTGCCTAGAGCTGACAGATGAGGTAGCAGTTCATTTTCACATTCACGACATAACACAAACACATATGGACCTAACATATTTAAAAAAATACAAGTAAAAACGGTTTTGTATGGCAGGGCACCTTTAAGACACGGTGGCTTCATCTGTTGTTAATACTGTTGGTAAAGTGAAGGGTGTTACAACGTGGAGACTGCAGTGCTCACAGAGACTAGAGTGTCACACACAGCACACCTTTTTGTTTACTTAAATCGCACACTGTTGCGGTTATGTAATCTCACGGAGTGACATCGCGGTTGCGATTATATAAATCGTGCAGCCCTTCTTGAATATGTCAAAAGTAGATAAATAAAACCAAAATATGGCTGCCAAAAAGGTAAGAGGAAAAATTATTATTTAGTAATTTGGTTGTCTTGACCCTTTACAGAAAATGCCATTTTTCTTAAGAAAGGTGGCGATACAACATTGCTTTTAATGTGAAACAGGGCTCACAAAAAACAATAATCAGTTAAAATACTTATTGAGGAGGTTACACATTTTTCTCAGGGATTCACATCTTTGTTGCATTGCTCCTTCTAAGACTTAGTTCTGCTCTTGGGCTTAAGGATAGTTGTTGGTGTTCACTATTATTAGCTAAACATATGCTCCCAAGCACACATCCACCATAATACTGCCATACATCAGCTACAATCATCACTCCAGAGCATCCTGTTCTAGCTCACTGCCTTTCTATTCTTCCATCTGCCTGTGACATAGCTGTTTGCATAACGTTGCTAACATTTCATGTTTCTGCATTTTGATAAATATAGCCGAGCTCAGTACTATTTATAGAAGCCCCGGCATGCTGTGCACCTAAGACGGGGCTTGTTGCATGGTGGGAGAGGAGATGGGTGGGAGGTGGGGCGCTTGAGGATAGTGTGACCCAGATGACTGAGCTGGAATGATTGGCCTTGCTGCGCTTACTGTGCTGCTGCACTAATGCTCCCGCAGGAACGTGGTGACACAAGATGCATGTCTCATCTGCCTTTGTTCTGTGGGGAGAGGGAAGGTTTGGAGTATTCAAGAATGTCTATTAACTACGGAACTAAGAGCTTGTGCATTTTGGCCATTAGACTGTTTTTGCATGAGGGGCATCACAACATGCATCTATCTATCAGAATAAAACGTAATAACATAACAAAATATATTAGGGATCTCTTTGAAAGTGTTATTTTGTTACATAAAACCAATTTTCTTTGAATGCAACGTGATGCATTCAGTGTCTTTCACCAAGCCAACTGCCCAGGGATAGAGCTGTCACTAATGGTTTGTCTCGTGGTTTGTTTTCAGTGAATACGTTCTTTATGAAACCATTCTAACCATTCCACCATCTCTCCCCTTTGTTTCTGCCTTTGTCGGACTCTCTCAGGATATCATGTTTCCAGTTCCGTGGTTGACGAGGGAGCGAGGTGGGAGAGCCGTCACCTTCTACAAGAAGTCTATGACAACGAGTCAAAGCTCTACTCTGAGCCTGCAAAAAACTGCACTGAACCAGGTAAGACTACCTGAGATGCATGGTGAGATAAATGTAAAAGAAAACATGTCACAAGAGCAGGCAGAACTTTGAGGTTTCTGAGACAAAGCAATTTAAAGAACCCCATGTGTCTTTGCAAGAGAGGTAGAGGTATTGATCGCAGTGCAATGCAAACACCAGTGTGGGGAGTTAAGAATTTTCTTTGGATAGAACAACCAATTGATTATTTCAAGATGCTCTTATTACTGTATGACACATACCTACTGTATCTTATTTTAGAGTTTCAGGACTTATCAGAGCCAAAGCCCAAGATGCCACATTTCTTCTTTATTCCGTTGGGCATAATTGGGTCAGGTGTGGTTGTGCTTCCATATTGTACTTTTTGGATAGGGTTATCGACTGCCAATGTGGCAGATTATTGTACAATCCTGTTAAATGCATTTGGTACACAACCAAGGCAATCACTTTTTGGGTAATCCCCAGGGAAGTGTACTGGGACCATGTGTGTAGTAATTTTGCTGTTGAGTTCCCTACTACTGTGTGGTGTTGAATTGATTCAGCGAAGGAGTGGAGCTCGCTATACATCACTTTACAGCGGTGCACAATCGCTCGTAGTATATCTGGACAATTTTTTTGCTTTTCATCTGCCACAATACACTTTCTCGCTGTATGTTAGGAAGAGTTGTTAGGGTCCTCTATGATGAAAGAAATATCAGGTTTTCGAAGGAAGCACTATGTCCACTTCCCTTCACTATTATGCACACACACACACACACATATACACACACACACACACCAGTGTTGTAGTCGAGTCACCAACTGTCGAGTCTCGAGTCCCCAGTGTTCGAGTCTGAGTCACCAAAGAAGAGTCCGAGTCGAGTCACTATTACCTGAATTCGAGTCTGAGTCAAGTCTTGAGTCCCCAGTGTTGTCAAGCAAGGAGAGCAAGCGGTAGCGGTGTCCGACTGAGAAGCGAATGTGTAGCTGTGAGGAAAAAGCGACAGAAAAAAACATCCCTAAGACGTTGTAAAGTGAGTTAACAGTTAACAATAAAACAAGAAGCTTCTCAAGACATGGTGGCTTCATCTTTTGTTAATACTGTCAGTAAAGTAAAGGGTGTTAGCCCCAAAAGAACATCAGCCCTGGATGGAACGTCTCCCCAGCTGCTTCCCGGCCGGTCTTGGAGCCCGAAACAGGAAAAGTGTAACATCTTATATCAAATTTATATAACGTATTTAGTCATAAACTTCATCCAACGTCTGAGTCCTTTTTCAAGAATGCTCAAGTCCGATTTTACATATCCTTGAGTCCGAGTCCAAGTCCAAGTACAAGTCATCAGTCCGAGAGTCCGAGTCAAGTCACAAGTCCAGAGAATAGAGACTTGAGTCCGAGTCCAGGACTCGAGGACTCCAACACTGACACACACACACACACACACACACACACACACACACACACACACACACACACACACACACACACACACACACACACACACAAAATGTGGAAGCACTATGCCCACTTCCCTTCACTATTATACACACACACACTATCCTTTCTCAGGAGAGCTGGCTTCAAAAATGCTGAACTGAAGATGAATAATGAACAGCGCTGCCTCTGGTAAAGAGCAGAAGACAAACAGAGAGAGAGAGAGAGAAAATGAGGGGGATGTTGACATTAAGATGAAAGCTGATGAAAATCACAAACTTCTCCCAGGTAGAAATCCTCTCTGTGCTCCTTTAGACTGACCGCTGCCAGCGTCACTGGGCTTTTATCCCTGAGTGTATGCTAGTTGCTTCCTCAGTGTGTACCAAAAGCTCTCATGTCGTACGTTTGCTTTTTCTGGGGCTTGTCGGTGTGTGTGTGTGTGTGTGTGTGTGTGTGTGTGTGTGTTTGTTTGTGTGTGCGCGTGAGCATGTGCATGTGTTTTCCCCATGGCGCGGGGTGTGTTAGTGTTTTCCATGTGGGATCCTGGGGCTTTACAGGGCTGACGTCCTGCCAAGCATTCTCTTGATCTCATTGTAAACACACCGCCCCCATCTAATGTCTGCATGCACACATTCTTCTCCTGCCTGCAGTTTGGGCTGCACAGACATCAGATTCTGCAATCTGACAGTCTGAATTTGTAAGGACGAGTTATATTTAGACAGCACATAGTTTATTGCCCGTTTCTGTTTAATTACGCTTTGTCTCCTGAAACACTAATTAATAGGGATTATTCCTGCTTTCCTGCACTAAGAGGGGCCTTTACAACGTGTTCCTTATACCTCTCTCTCTCTCTCTCTCTCTCTCTCTCTCTCTCTCTCTCTCGTTCCATTATCATCTGCTCTCTCGTCTCCCTGGAGCGCTCACTGTCTCCTGCTTTTTCTTTGTGTTTTTCTTTCTATCTATCACTCTCTGGTGTCTTTTTTTTTACACAGTCACAAGAAAATATACTGCATGCGCAAGCACAGAAACACGGCATGTGCACACACTGAGGAGATATGAGCATCTTTGTGCATGCTGCAGATGTGATGTGCGTGCACGTATCCATCTAAACAAGTTTTTGATCTCATGTGGAGAGTCTAAGCCTTTTTGTTCTCAAAACAAGCGAACGCTTCAGACAGAGCGGTTAATTGGATTTGTTTTATTCGTTTAACTTCCTTGCTAGATTAGACACTAAACCAAATGACAATGTCTTGTAATAAAGAAGATTAGCCCCTGTTGAATGATGTCGCACGTTTCAGGTTGAATTAGAGGACAAAAAGTCAAATTATTTCACCCTCCTGCAAAAGAAAAAGTCTAAAGTGGAGGATTTAATAAAGGTAAGACTGACAGTTTTTTGTGTGCAGTCTTTTCCTTTGTTATAGAGATAAGGAGTGTTCTGTCTGGGAATAAGGGAGTAGGGTATTTGCTGGAATGGGCCTCTGTTGGGAATTCAAAATTCAGTTAGCTAGTCCTATTTGTAGTGGCGTTCGCTTGACAGCCCCTCTGCAAATACGCAACAATGGAGCTTGTGACACGTGGCGGCAAATTCCCCAAAATAACGTTGTTCTGGCTCAGGCCAGCTGGGGTCTGCGAGGCTCCGTCAAGTGTGCAAATCATTTGAACTGTACTGATCTGGATTCAGCTTAATAGAAAATTATGTTAGTGGGAGATACATGTGCATAATGAGGTATGATGCAAATCATGTGTTAATGGTTAATTGTCATCATCAATTGGTCAGATGAGATATAATATAATACTATATATCTTTAAATGTTTCCCTATTATTACCCTTTGTTTTTGGCCTCTTATTACCCTGGTACATACATTTCAGTCTAATATTACTATGGTTGGGCATCGTTTTGATTTTAACAATTCTGATGCCAATCCCGATTCTTTGTTATGATTCTGGTTCTTATCGATTCTCGATTCCGATTCTTCGAGGGGTGGAGTTGAAACGGATTACATGCTAATTTCACACATAAGAGGAAATTTTATTTTTAATTCAATGGTAATTCACAATTTTGCCAGGCTTTTTAAACCTAAAATAAATCCACACTAGAGCACCATTTACTGTGCTCTGTGGCTGCAACACAACAAGCGCCTGGAAGTACGGTGGCCGCTATGGAAACCAAAACTTGCACGTGTTAAATTGGGAACTGATGATCAGATTCAAAACCAAATTTTCCAAATGATACCAATTAAAAACCATTCCATTTTGGAACCGGTTCTCCATGCCCAATCCTAAGTATTACCCAGGTATACCCATTGTTAATACCAAGGTTATTACCTGGTTATTATTTTGGTAATTGCAAGTTATTACTTCATTTTAGCTTTTTATTATCAAACTATTACCCCAGCATGTTATTAACCTATACATGGAAAAAAAATGGAGGAGGTGTCTCCACTTCCTCCCGCTGTGAAGCCAAAATATCCCGGATACGGGTGCCGCCATCTCGTAATTTTGGAGCCAGAGTCTGTGCACTAGTAATTGGGGCGGTGGAGCCGCGGTATCAAAGTCCCGCCCATACACCTGCCCAACCAATAGCGAGTCAATCGCAGCCGTCAATCATGACGCTTCACCCAGTTTTTATAGCATCAAATAACTAATAAATAACCAAACTTATCCGAAAAATGAACACTTGAACAAAGTGTATGCATCAACCCCTGGTTTTTACCGAGCTGTAATGTTAAGTGCTACCCAATTTCTTTGTGTGCGTTAGCAATGATGGCCACCGGAGCTGCAAATAATGATTATTTTCATTATCAATGAAGCTATCCATTTTTTATATTTTAGACTGATTGATAATTCAGTTTATAAAATGTTTGCTTGATAAATGAGATTGACGTTTAATTCATTCTAAAAATCCTGGTTTTAGCACTAAATCCCATCTTGGTTAATCCAAAAGAGAGGAGCATCAACCAAAATAACAACAGACAGGTGCTCGCAGTATTCGATTGACAGGTGAAGCTCAGCACAAAACAAAACACCAGCAGCACTGAGCGCTAAACAAATAAAAACAAACAAAATGAAAGACCTTCAGATTACAAAATGTCCCCACTCAAATGAATATGTAACAGCTCAGATACATTTTTTTTTTAGTTAAGCCCAGTTTGATTACCTGTGCAGGTGACAAGTAACACTGACAGCTTTCCCAAACACATTTGAGAAAACGGTCTGTGGTTAAACTTGCTCTCAGTGCTTACAGCATCTGTCAGAGGAGATTCTTCTTTACATTCTTATGACAGCAACTGTCTCTTCTCCAGCATTCTGTGCTGTAATTGGTCGGATCAATGGCACTAACCGCCTCTCATCTCACCACACACAGTATACCTACAGACAGTGCAAACGCATCCATACGCCTTCCAGGGCCTGAAAAGTGAAGCCAATGCAGAAGTGCCTTTAACCTGCATTCTATCTCATTTCCAGCAGGGGGCGACTCCATTGGTTGCAAAAATTAGTCTGTTTCTATAGAAGTCTATAAGAAAATGAGCCTACTTGTCATTTGATTTATTACCTCAGTAAACATTTTTATAAAGAGTTTATGGTCTCAATCGCTACTTTCAAGTCTTCTTCTATACAGCATGATTTTCATTTGGTAAATCTTAGTCCCATTTATTTTAAAATAGACGATAAAGCAGGGGATGATTTAGAGAGCGTGGCTACACACCGGCCTGTCAATCAGGACATAGGCTTAGCAATGCTCACCATGGCATTGTGGTAGGGCTGCTCCCTCTTAATCGATTAGTCGACAAATCGGTCGTTTTGGTCTTAGTCAACTTAGATTTCTTTAGTCGATTAGTCACGTTTTATGCTTTTTTCATGCTGAATAACTTATTTCCAAGAAATGTACGAGCACATCTCTGGTAAACACAAGAATTAAAGTGGTGCTTTTGCATGACTCTTTGCGGAGAAACTCAGATTTACAGATCTGTCGATTAAAACAACTAATCGATTAGTCGATACAATTGAATGAGTGTTAGTTGACTAAGAATTTCTTCAATCGAGCACAGCCCTACATTGTGGACATTTAAACAGCTGTGAACTTGTTTTTGGGGTCCATATTTTAATCTTAAACTTTGACCCTCTCACTGTGTGTTTTCACTTACTAACAGTGGAACATTTTGGTCGCCTAAAAATGTCTTGTTCAGTGTTTGGTTGCACCTTATCAACCACAGCTAGCTAACGAATGAATCGTGTCAAGGGTTGGAAAAGCAACTATCAATTGTGCTTTAAACCTGTCATCATCCCCAGCTCTGCCCTTTTGTCCAAATATGGTCACTTCTGGCTCCAAAATACCAAGATGGTGATGGCCAAAGTGCAAACTGCTGGCTTCAAAATGGCAGTCCGCAAACCAATGTCAACAACCGTTGCTCTGTCCATTATTTATTTTTTACAGTCTATGGTACAAACACACAAACAAAGATATGTATGTGAAGCAAACAACTCTGCAGACATAGATTTGTTTCCAGCTTGTGTCTGGTATGGCTTCCACTTTTTTTTGTCATTTTTGATCCCTCTAAGGTAAAATACCGACACACACACACACAAACACACATACACACACATTCAGCTATGATTACGCATTATAACAGTGGAGTGTGTTGGATTAGAGATAATCGTGTTTACAATTGCCGGCTTTCTCCTCTCTGCTCATGCACCGCAACAAACTACAACCTCTGCCTCATTAGAATGTGTGTGTGTGTGTCCATGACTCATATCTATTCTCATCTAATTCAATCTCGCTCCATTATAAGCAGCAGCACAGATCGATTTGGATGTCTGTAGTGATCTTGGTCCAGCAGACTCTTGACCTGCTTTATCAGTTACACTTTATAGCTCACATTCCTGTCTATCAAGTCTTAATTAACCATACAAAATGATTTGCTACAGTCTGATTATACTACGGTTGCACACATGGGACATAATTTAAAAGGGTAATGCTCTATTGCTCTTTGTTTCTCTTCACACTGCGCTCTTAATTAATTAGAATTAAAAAAATGGATCGTCTGGGCAGTTCAGATGTCTTGACATACTTCAGTTTTAGTTTTACTTTAAATTCATCAAATATTTATTTTTGACTAGTGTTTGTCAAATTAATATTGTGCTAATTTTTAATATTAATGTCTTCTTAGGGATTCAATTCACTTTATTTTATCAGGATTAGTTTATATCGGCGACGTTTCTTTTCCGGGATTGCTCCGGTGCCTCGAATTCCGCTGGATGTCCCTCATTTGGCTGGCTGTCCGTTACCTTCCGCTTCCTTTGTGTTGGCATTTTAAACTCCGGTGGATTTGTGAGGACTATGGTTAACTGCTCCTCAGATCTCTGCAGGGTAAATCCAGGCAGCTAGCTAGACTATCTGTCCAATCTGAGTTTTCTGTTGCACAACTAAAATAACTTTTGAACGTACACGTTCCAGCAAAACAAGTTCCTTCCTGAGGCTATTTTGCAGCAGCGCCGTTGCTCTGTCTGGTGCTTAGCCTAGTTGTGCGCCAAACCAAAAAGATGGAAAACAGCTTTTAAAACTGTATTTATGCAACACTCGAAGCAGAATTTTGGAAGATTTGTCGACTTTGAGAAATTCCCACAGAAGCAGTGAGTTTTCATATTCAGTCTGTGAAACAGGCTTTATGTGGATCGAACTGTAAGTGAAAATATATGGGACATGCAATCATACGGTCGAAAAAATAATTTAACAATTAAATAAAAGCATGTCAATAAACTATAAATGTCTGGCCCTAGATGTAATTCTCATTTTCCAGTGTGGCCCTTAGTGAAATTGAGTTTCACTAACGTGACCAGTTCTTCCAAGAACTAACGTTAGCTAACATTACTGAAATGCAAAATTATACGTTTTAGTGCAACAGGTTAAGCAGCTCAATGAACTTCTGAAAAAAAGATAGTTTGTGTGATTCCACAGATGCATACAGGTCGTTGAATAAGACTTTTCAAACAGTAATGTTTAGTTATCCATTTGTCCGTCTTTCACATGGTTTCACGTGTTTTTTATTTGCTGATTAGGTTTCATTGATGAAATTAAAACTGCTCTGGACACTTCACTCTGTAAAGGTTAGTTTTTATGTTATGAGGGAAAGCTGTGGGATTTGAGCAACACCTGTTAATGAAAAGGTGTCTCAAAAACTTCTGGTCAGTTATCCATGGAACCCCCACAGCGGATCAATCTTTATTTTTCTGGTGATCCTCGCCATCGGGCCCACATTTTTCCTTTTACCTAACAAATACCTAAATCTGATGACCATATTGCCATTAAAGTTACAGAACACATTCACCCTCTCCTGAGGATTAACCCTTTTCTATTTTGGATTCTCTATCAGCTTTTCCCATGCATTACCCTAATGTCAAAGAGTCAACGTAATGGCTTTCACTAAGTCCAATGCGGCAAAATCATACCACCTCCAAGAGTCTTTTAGGGCACATGGAATTTATAGATCCACTGGCATACAATTGCCCAAAATATGTTGATAATGCACAATAAGAATGCTGTTCATTCTAAGAATACCTATAGCATGTTGTTTGTTGCTTTATTTCCCAGTCAGTGTTGTCTCCAGCTGCAGTTTTCTCAAAAGTCAAATGCTTTGTAACTTCTTAAGAACACATGAGAAAGCTCTGCCTCGACTCGCAGCACAGCGGGATAAACAGCATGTATACTGCATGCAGCTAATTATCTACTTAATGGGACCATTTTCCCTTTTTCCATTACTGCACACTAAGGCAAAATGACCCTTGAAGGCAGAGTGAGAGTCCCTTTGGAGACTTTTGAGACTATTTTGGCAGAATGGAGGCAGCTAAAAATTGCTAAAACTGGATCTCTGACAACATTCAATGTCTTTCAGTAACAGGGAGGGAACTTGATTTTTAAAATCTCTATGTATTGTTCACTAAGTAAACTTAGCGTCTGTTAAATAGGGAGTAGTCAATGAAGAGAGAGATTAAGGACACATCCTTCGTCATTGTGTGGATGTTAGCATTAGGGCTGCAGCTATCGATTCTTTTTGTAATCGATTAATCTTGCACTTTATCGATCGATTAATCGGTTAATTTTTTTTTGCGTTTTTAAACAACCAAAATTAGGCCTATATGTAAATATTAGTTATACTCAACTTATTTTTATTTATATATTTGATTAGAATGTCAATATAATATATAGTTATTCGAGGAATCGTTTCAGCCGTAGTTAGCATGCTGATGTTGGCATTTAGTTTAAAACACCACGGTTAGCAAAGCTGGGACTTAGACAAAACACCAGGGGCTTTCTCAAATTATTAGGAATATCCTAATGTATTCCGAACAGGCAAATAATAAATCACAAATTCTATGTCAAATTTTTATTTTAGTTTTTGTGTTAGCTATCATGATATCATGCTTTGGATCAAAGTTTTGGATAGATGGTCACCAACTTTTAGCTCTGCAGCCAGTGGAAAGGCAAATTAAAGCTCTGTTGCTCTTCATTTGTTTACCTTTGACAACCACTGTTGAATTGATCAATTCTATTATAATCGGTCTAGGGCTTTTTAGGCACCGACCGTGCCTTAACTGTAAACAGTTGCGAATAAGGCACGTGTGTTATTGCTATGCTAATGATATCTAAGAAAAAGGATTGTCTTGCATTTCTTATTACTGCACTATAGGTGCAAAGAATCTTTATAAATCTCAAAATGAGAGAGACAGGAGTGGCAGAGAAAGTGTTTTCAGTGATGTACCACTTAGTAATGATCTCTGTCTGTACCTTAGTGCAGACATTGATAGTTATTTAACAACTCTACAACACTAGAAATATTGAGACCTTTTGTTATTACTAGGTCACAGTATTGGTATAGGTACCAGTATCATATATTTTTGAACGATACCCAACCATAAATTGGTCATACTGCAACATATCCATTATATCAGAGGTGGACAATGCTGACTGGAGCGGATTGGATTTTTAATTAAATTAAAAATTGGGAGGGGGGAGGCGGGTGATCTCTGCCACTTCATTTCCTGTTAAAGAATCCAACCAGTGCAAAAATAATCCCAAATCTGAGACAGGAATGGAAAAGATTATCAAGGAGAACAAAATTGGCAATTTTTGTGGTTCAAAAGCCCCTTTAAACTACTAAACAACTGACGTTACCTAATCAATGACAATAATCTTTCAGTACTTCAACAAAAACATTTTGTTAAACATAATTTAAATGTAAAAGCCATTACAAAAGAAACAAAATACTGGAGTGTAACACTGCTTTTATCAAGTTAAAATCTCTGTCAATCCACTGTGCCGTGAAGGCTAAGCATACTCACACACACCTAGTAGCTAATGAATGTTTGTGGCCACAACGTTGTAGGTTTCGGGGAGACAGAAACTCCCATCACCTTGATAGTAATCCCTCTAGCTTTGGCGCTGGAGAATTTTGTCCCTTTCTAAAATGCTGCGGTTATCAAGGACTAAGTCTTGCTGGTGGCGGTTTATGTTGCTGATCTTTCTCCGACACGGTGTAATACGTTGTACGGTGTAATCTTCTGTAAATCTGTATAACAGACCGTTGCTAAGTATAACAGACCGTTGCCATGGACGGAGTTCTGATCACAGATTCTGGCCGACCATTTTTAATATTTTTATATTTGTGCTCATACTGAGCTCATAGCACTGATCAGTGGATCATAACAGGAGAGAGGATTGCTAACAACGCTAATGGCAACAGTACAAACAGAGTATCAGTTAGCTCCATGGTTAGCCCACTTACCGGGACGACCATGCTCCTCAGCGGTAAAGTTAACGGTCGCAACCGGGACGCAGGCAGGTAACCTCTGTATCTGAATTCTGATTTGAATAACTCTCAACTGTCAAACTCAAAGTTTTTGGTTTCAGAACAGGTGATAAGAATTAGGTCAATCAACTCTGAGTAGTCGTGTAATAAGCAATGCAATAAGCGGGGATAATGTAGAGTGAGCCTGTACATTATCCCTTACATACTCGCTGTTTCTCTCTGCCATCCATTGTTTTTCACATAGAGCCTAACATTAGTTACGTTAGCCACGATAGCGGACATTAGCTCCCATTAGCGGTTGCTACAGCGGACCTCTTCAGTTAACTTAACTTTAACCGTTCTACAGGGTGCGAACTACGGGGGAGCTAGGGGGAGCTCGGCTCCCCTTAATAAGACATGGGCTCCCCTGAAAGTGTGATTTGTGAAATTTTGGGGGGTCTCTAAAAATATTGACAATGTGTCATTTTGACGTGCAATTTCAGTTTTTTGTAATGTGATCATCGTGGATTATTATGTGTAAAACTGCAAAAATATCATTCATGCATGTCGGCGATTGAACCTAATTCACTTCAATAAAGATAACTATACATGCTATTCTTGGTATGAGCATCAAGGCGTGGCGGCGCTGTGGTGCAAATTCAACTCATGTTAACCATAGACAGTTTATAAGAAGATGTTAACTCAAAGATTCGTAGAAAAAATATAAACCTTGGAGGCCATTAATCGGCGCGCAAAATCCTTGAAATCCATTCTGCAGTAAGCATCATATAGCCATGGCAAAAAGAAAACAAGGCAGTTTAATTAATTTTGGTTTTACTAAGAATTTGTGTAGCGATGACGTTAATAGCACGACTAATTCACTGTTTGTTAAGGATGGAAGCTTGGGGTGCGTCGCTAAGGTCTAATTGAACGGAGGAATTCTGGTATTCTTCAGTAGCCTGAGTAACTTTAACCGTTGTTCATGTGAAAGCTCAAAGACAGCCTGATGCTTTGTTTATAGACTATTTGTGGCTGGCTGTTTGCTATTTGACCTATCTACTCCTGTCGATAAAGTATAATAGTATATCGCAAGCGCACGCACACCGCTGGAAAAAGTGGCCCCCCCCCCGAGCGTCACGGTATAGTTCGAACACTGCCGTTCTATGTGAAAAACACTTAACATACTTGCCAGGGTTCAACAATAAGGGTTGCCCGATGGCCCGGGGCAAGTAAAACACCATGTTGGGTAAGTAAATATAACAACCCACTTGCCCGTTTGTAGGGTTGGGTACCAAAACACGGTTCCACTGTGGAACAGCGGCAGACTCTTTTTTTCTTTCTCCCTTTTCTGCCGAGTGGCGCACCTGCTCGCTTGCGGTGTGAACAGAGACCTTTGGGGACCGTATGCAAAATTTGGTTGGAGGCCCCTTTGACCATTTTAAGTAAGGCCTAAAGAAAAGCAATGACTACCTAATAACTATATGGTACATATTATTATTATATCTACTATGTTTGATGTCTAACATAAAAAAAAAACAGAAAAAATGATGATACCACTGAGCTGAGTGGCAGTGCAAGACTGAACACACACTGATGAACTTGCTGAATAAAAATACTGATAAAGTGATTTTCACTGACCAAATATAAATTTTGAATTGACAACAGTTTAAGAGGCACAAGCATATATATAATTTAAATTAAATAGAGCAAATAGAATAACATTTAAATAAAATATTATATAAAATAATAAATAGAACATTCAAATGTTAGAATTCTTCAAATAAACAAAACATCTAAAACACCACAAACAAGATCAATAGTAACAATAATAATATATAACAGGCAGTTGTGACAGCCTCAGCTTTCGAGATCCTGTGTATTACAGTTTCTCTCATTGAATTGACCATCACAACTGTTCTCTGAAGCCACAACTCCATAACAGAAAGCATGGCAGAGGCACCTTCATTGAAGGTGGAGATGGCCGTACTTGCTGCCTCCATCATGTCAAAAACACCCTCAGTCATGTGTTAAATATAATATTATATAGTAATTATATTATACAACAATTTGAACTGTTGTGTAATGTAATTGTTTTGTAATATAGTGTGTTGTATCGCGATCAGTACAGTGTAGTTAGTATATATGTGACATATATGACATGTAGGCTATATGACTTTCTGTAAACTGCTTTGAGAGAGAGAGGGTCTGATTACCTTCGCTGTCTGAAAACTCCTGTTTTCTGAATGACAGTTTAAACATCGACGTACTATGTGAAGGCATTTCATAGAAATTTAGAACGGCAACTGGCTAGCAGTGACTCTGGGGGGCCCTCTGCTGGCCACGGGGCCCTTTGCAATTGCAAAAGTCGCTTAGTGGCTGGGCCGGCTCTGGGTGTGAAGCGCGTGTCCGCGCTATTCTCTGACATACACGCTCCGAAACGGACGTAAAAACATCACATGCTCTCTGTAGTCTACCGTTAGCTAGCTACCGTAAATGTAGGCTACTTTTAAAATGGCATATATTCCCTCTAGGCTCACCAAAACGGACGTAAAAGCATATTAACCATTCACTGCACGTGATCGCTAGTAAACATATTACACTTGCTCTGCTAGTCTATCGTTCAGGACAAGAACCTGTAACCTGGTGGTGGGGGAGGCGAGACAGCCTCCCCAAATTGTCTGCCCTTTCAAACTCCTACCTGTGTGTACAGACCTCTTGGACACCATCTGAGAGAGTTTTCTCCTGTGCAGGACATGCCATAAGTCAGCAGAGGTGTAGTATCATGCCACAGAAAGCAAATATGGTCATTTCTCTGCAAAAGAACCGCTAAAGTTTGAAGCTGGTTGGCGTACCAACTCAACATTTATTTTGTTGTTACTTGTTAATAGTGTAACTGTTATTTGTTAAATTATTGTAGTTATGTGTTAGGTGACTTAGGTTTACTTATTATATATTTAAGTACTTTAAAACGTTAATATATTGTTCAATTTAAATAATTTTCAATTTAAAAAAAAACTCCATAAAAAAGCCTTTGTTTTATGTCATTTTTCAGTTTTTCAAGAATCGGTTTAGGAATCGGAATCGTTTTAAAAGTACCGGTTCGGCATCGGAATCGTAAAAATCCAAACGGTACCCAATCCTACCCGTTTGGGCATCATTATATCATAAATGACGTTATTGTTCTATTGCCCCCAAGAACACGTGTTGAATGATTTGGTTTGAATGTGCCGTTGGCGACAGGGGTGGGCGATATGGACAAAAAATAATGACGCGATATTTTTGCAGATTTTGACGATAACGATAATTAGACGATATCCTTTAAAATTGTGTTTTTAAAAGTCTGAGTTACTTAATCACTGATTATAATAATGGGCACAATGTTGAATGAAAACAATTCTTATTTATTTTCTTTAAAATGTAAGTATTCAAGTAAAAACAATTTAAAGACAAAATACGAATACTATACTAATACTAATTGAACTAGTATAGGAACATTGAACTCTGAGTAAACATTCAGTTTTTCACCTCTGTTGTTTAAATCATAATAATAAAGGGCTCTGTTCTGTAACATATTGCACACAACCATGTCCTTATTGGAAGCAGTCCTGGAGCTGGGATAGGGTAGTGTCAGGCCACGTTTTGATAGTCCTTCTACTTGGCTGTATAGTCCTTCTGACCGGGATTTATGCTGGGATCAGAAATAGTTGGATGTGACCTGACTGGCCCAGGTGAGGTAGAGGCGCAGTTCTGCATGTTATGTTAGAGTATACATGGTCTAGTGTGTTCTTCCCTCTAGTAGCAGAAGCTGCATGCTGGAAAAGCTGGGGAGTACAGACTTTAAGGACGCCTTGTAAAAGTCCACTGCTAGAATATGTATCCCCTCCAGATGATCGCGCTGGAGTTAGTTCACTATGGTAAGCAGTGAGCCAAACCTGTGCTAACGTTAGCATCGGGGGCTATGTAGACGGCAGTGTGCTGTTTTTGTGGTAAATAAAAAGGCCTGTATATTACCGACAAGGCTCCAGGTCAGGTGAGCCGTGCTGGACAACGATCCTGCGGTTGGTACTCCATTTGTTCTGCACAAAAATGCAGTCCTCCGCCTCTGGTCTTGCTGGAGTTATGTTCTCATCCTGCCGGTAGCTAGCTCGGCGTGCTAGATGCGGACAACAACCCACGCAGCGCCCGGTCTGGCTATGTCCTCCGGGATGTTATGAGCCGCCTGGAAGACTCTCGTAACGTTTGTGTTGTATCGTAGTCCTTTACTGATTAGTTCAGTGTGGCTGTACTTGTATAAATATACACCGACAGGAGAGCTAGTAGCCGCACAATAGCACGCCGCCATCTTTGTTGACATGAGTGAATGTGTAGCGTTCCAATCTGTTCCAATGCGTTTTGAAGTGTTTTTTTTCTAAGTCATTTAAATACTCGATAATGTCAATTTGCACATCGTTAACACAAAAATGACGATATTATCGTAAACGATATATATCGCCCACCCCTAGTTGGCGACTTGTTATTTACGGTAGTTTGATTGACTCATATCTCTGACTGGGAACAATACAAAGAGGATTACGGCTGCTGGGGCAGATGAACTAACGCTAGTCTTGTTACTGTAAGTAGGCTACATTAAAACCTTTATGAGTTAAAAGCCAATACTTATCAATGCACTCACCTGTGTAGACAGGCATAAACATGTAGAAAGCGATATTTCAATCCGCTCAGTCTGCTCGGTCCGCTCTTGTCCACCGCGCTGTTTTACGCAAACACAGCTCTACTCTGCAAATAGCAAATTTTTACAAAACAAGCTAAAGCAAAAGCTGTCGGTTTGTAGTCTGTTTATCTTAGTTTGCAGGGAATCTGGAAATTTGGACAAATTCTTATAAACTTAAGCTGGCTGAAGAAACCATCCTCTCCGCTGGAGCGGTAAAAATGGATGCATTATAAGACCAAAACAAATACATGTGGCTACTTAATATGCATGTGAATGACGCAATCGTTATGTTCGTGTTCTTCATTCTTGATAATGATGCTGGTTGTGTTATTATTATTTTGCCACAGCATAGTTTCATTGAAAAAATTGAGGCATACAGGACCTGCTTATCAGTCCATTCATCATTAAAGCCGGGCTTTTCCACATCAACTTTTCGCTTCAGGCTCTTTGACAGTGATATTTTTGTCAACCCATTTTCCACCAATCAGGACGCTGCATACTAAAAACATGTTTCCATAATCATAATAATAATAATATAGAATAATAATAATTACAAGGTCCTGATTATGAGAAATAAATGTTATCAAATGTTGCTATGGAATAAAATTATAGATTCCCTGGATATTAAATTTTGATGTGATGTCATAATTAAACTTAATGTTGACATGGCACACTAATAAACAAGAAATTTTGAAAAGGGCACTTCATATCAAAAAGGTTGCCAACCCCTGGTTTAGTTCAACAAAAGTTTTTGATGCTTTTTGACAATTTCTTGTTTGTTTGTTTTTTCGGATAAAAAACAAACAATTTGTATAGGGGCCAGTAAAAATGGCCTAGGGGCAAGTAGAAATGTTTTTCACTTGCCCGACCAGACAAGTAAAACAGCTTGCCGTCTGGGAGTCCCACGTGAAAACATTAAAGACATTACCGTATGGTAGCTGTGTGGTGATGCCAACATTTTCTTCAGATTACATCTTAATCACGCTCTTCTAGCCCTCCTCACGTCAAACCCCTTAACAGTGACAGAAATCAAATTTGAAACAAAAAAAAAAAAACTGACACTGAAAGAAAGACTGGTGATCAGCCACTACCACACATAAACTCTAATTCTGTGGGAAACACTGAAGTGTGACATCATTTTAAACAGTTGTAGCAGATTGTTGCTTCATCCTTGTTGTGAATGTATGAATGTGTGTGTTTGAATCTGCCATCTACTGCTGTGTGCAGTTGGAAGGCAAGCCACACTCTGCTTAATGGTGTAATAGTATGCATAGTCTGCCACTGCACTTCCAGTACTTTTCCTCTGTATGGGGACATGTGCACTCACACATACACACTCTAACACACAAACCCAACCTCAGACACATATGGAGATTAAGGCTTTAATGTCATATTACTCAGCAGTGTAATGGCGAGGCTGGCTACACACGAGGTGTCAGATTTCATCAGCGTCTGGGAGGTATGTGTGTGTTTTACTGTACTCTGCTTGCCTGGATTATCATTTTAGCAGAACCTAGTACCGAGCTTTGCTCTCTGCTTCACCTTTCTGCTGAGCCAGGCCGTACAGCAGAAAGAGGTGTGAAAGTGTCAGAGAAACGTTAAGTGACTATTTATTTGTGGCTGTGAATTGTGCATTAGTCCGTATACAGTGCATGCTTACCCTCTAATTATATCGAACCTTGTTGCTCAGTTTTCAGTGACAGTCATGTCAGCACAGTCCTTTTCCATGGATGTGAAATAACAGCAGAGGCAATGAAACTATGCAATACTTATACTGTATCTAGAATTCATTTGATACGTGTGGAACGCCACACAAAAGCACAACATGATGAGATAGTTGTGAAATGCAACAAGACTACAGATACCAAAGGTGGATTCTGTTCACATGGATTGACTTTGACTTTAGACATAACAAAAAAGACATTTCATCCCATGTTTTCTCAACCAATAAAAAGTACAGGTCTTATTTAGGAATGCACCGATTTATCTGCAGAATGCATTTATACAGGGGTTAAAGTGGTCATAGTGTAGTTTTAAGGAAAACTCAACTCCTGGCTTTTTGGAAGAAGGAAATATCGAGAGTAAAAGGTGAACTAGAAGTGAAATTTACTTCAAAAATAGAGCCTTTGCCTTGGGTGGATCATAGAAAATAAGTAAAAAATGATAAAAGAAAAAATAAATAAGAGGGGCAAATTAACTTAAGTGTCTCAAGTGAATACATACATTTAAGGGCTTTCTTGTTCAACCCCCCAAAACCCCTGGATATATATATATATATATATATATATATATATATATATATATAAGGAAGGTCTTTGGGGGTCTCTAGACACACCAGGGCCACATTTATGTTGAAAAACCATAAAAAAGGGTAATACATTTTACCATTATATCAGCAGCTTCACATACACCTACAGTACCATGGAATGAAAATTAGCTTGTGAGTTGATTGTATGCCCTGTGACATTTATCGACATGTCACAGTTAATTGTCATCTTCGATAGCTAGTGGTCAGTGTGAGCAGCCAGTTTGATTGATGATTGACAGTAGTGATAAATGTCCACAGGCTCGTTGGATGCTATATTTAGAAAATATTTCTAGGTTACACAAATTGAAATGTTAATGATCACAATTATGTCAAATCCCAACCAGTTTGTGGTTTTGTATTAACAAAGACAATCACCAGGGATGCCACAGTGAGGACATTTTTTCACCTGTTAATAATTTTTGACAACACCGATTTACACCGGACATTTTACAGTACAAGAAAAGATTTTTCGACGATGACGCTCACAGAGCTCTTGGGCTGTCCGGTCGAGCTTCCGCTGCGGAGCCGGGCGCAGCTGCACCGTGTTCCGGCTGCAAGGTGGCCGCCGGAGTTTAACAGTTTACAGATTGCCTTAACGTTAGCAGGTTCCCTATTACATTTTGCCAAATTGTATTATTATATATATTTTTACTTTTCGCTTTGACACCAAATTCTCCACTATTGTCTTGTCGGTAAACTCTCCTTATGACGTGACTCCTGCTACTCTGTGTTGCTGCTCCATGGAGCAGACACTTCAGTTTATAATTGTAGCATCTGTTGTTGTCAGACTTTGATACGCTTAGTATTTTAGTGGGCGCCGATACCCGGAAATGAACTAAATGGGTTTTATATTTCTATTAAAGCAAAACAACGGCTAGTAATGTAATTGCTGTATGGCCAACCACCGTGTAACACCAGAAACACAGACTGCACCCCAGTAGTCCTCCTCGGATGATTAACAGCAGCAATGTTAATCGTCTGTAGTTGTGTTTTGAGCAGACATCTCACTGGGTGAGAAAGATAAATGTCCTAGTATGGATCCTTGTGGGACATTCTTTATTCTCCTCAATGGAATTCAACCCCTGGACCTACAGTATATATTGATCACCAAACCTCCACATACTAAAATTGAGTGTTTGGAGGTTTTTCTTGTCAGTTTATAATTCTCTGCGCAATTACTGAAGAGCTGACCGTCCCCTGTGACATTATTAGTGACCATCGACCCACAGTATGCTGAAGGATGACCTTTGACCTTTTTGGCAGCTTTTCGGTGTAGGTTTTTTTTTATTGAGAAAGACAACATAGAACTTGTGGGTGATGCCAATGGCATATAATCAATTAAAAGGAAATCATTCTTAAGTACTTTAATTAAAGGAGAATTCCACTGCTCCTGAAAGGGTCTTTATTGGTTTAACTGGTTGTACTGTACACTCCAGTCAGCACTCATTTAACCCAATCATTTTTAATTATCACACTACATTCATAATTAGAGATGCCCACAATTTCTACCAATAATCAATATTTGAAACCAATATTTTTTACCATTATAGATATTTTTCATTTCTTTGCTATACCTACTGTAGCATGTCTAGTTAATTGTAGTTCATTGTGACATGTGGTACTAATGCAGATCTTAAAAATCTATATTTGTAGCTGTCCTGATTCCTAACTAAACGCACCATTTTTGTTTTCATCAAGTACATGCATCAAACAAATAGTTGCCGACTGCAACTCTGAAGCAACCTATGTGAAATAAAGTTTTGAAATGTTTATGAATGCTCAGATAGTTCAATGTTAATTATAACTATTCAAACTGTTGAGAAATTGATCGTTAGCTAAACCCCTACCCCAAAAAATGATGGCACGGTAGTTCTTCCACGTTAAAACGTTGTGCATGGGGCTCCAGTATTAGCAATGCTCGTATACGAAAATCTCTGGGTCATTTATGGGCTGTACAATCAGTGATGAAATCAAATACAAATATGCATCCCATTACGATGTGCAAAGGATAATATATCTTGGGATAAATATTACAAAGAATCTTATATTCACAATTTTTTGGAAAATTCACAAATCAAGTTAAACAAGACTTAAATAGTTGGTCTATAAAAAAGATGATGATCCACCGACAAGTGGCTGAATGTAGGAGATTGTGACATCATCATCATTTTTACGTTGACATGTTTTTTTTCAATCTTTTTTTTATTTTAGTTTCAACTTACTTTTGCTATTTTGGCGTGGAGGGGGCAAGGAGAAGGTGATTTACATTAATTGACAAGTCTTCTGGACCCAATGACCACTCCAAAGCCTGGCATCCTGCTGGAATTACGTACAGCTACCATATTGTCCTAACGACCTAGCATATGTCTTCCATGATTTCACCTAGAACTCCAAAATAACAAGCATGTTTAGTCTGTATGTCTATGCTGTTGTGTTTTCACTGGGGTCCGTTCCGGATGCGCCGTGGCCCCTGCGAGCACTAGGCCTATGTCACGCAATAATTGAAGACCGGAAGAACGTCTCTGAGTGGGGATACGGCTCTTCTGGTTAGCTTTTTACAATGGCAGAGCCTGACAGATACCACTGGACCAAGTCTCTCTGCAACCTGCCTGAAGTCACCTACGACGATGTGGTTCGGATTGTAAATGAACACTCTCAATGTAAAAAACATTTTGAAAACAGCAAAAAAGGCAAAAGGTACAAGACCGTGTACAGAAACTATCATAGACTTCAATGTTAGAAGCTCGCTCTAGCCGTTCGCGGTTTCACATGCACGGTAAACGTTTCTATGGTAGCAGCGAGTTGGACCAATCAGAGACGTTGCTGTTAAGCTTATGATTGTGGGTAGTGTAGTTTTTCTCCATAAGATCGCGGATAAAACATGTTTTTCTTAAAACAAGGTTGATTTCATACAGACTTCTAGCTTCTACAGGAGCAGAAACTTTGGTTTCACAACCACGTAGCTCGGGGTCAGTCTACCTCGGATGGTTTAGACATTATGGCTGATAATCTAAATCCTTATGGAGAAAGGGACTGTTGACGTTGAAGTTCTGATTCCCTACTCCGTGTTCCGGAAGCAAGTGTGACATAGGCATATCGCAACCATTCAAGTCAGTGCTTGAAACGAGACACGAGATTGGGTTCACGAGATGAGACGAGATTTTAACAATATTTAGAAAGAAAACTTCAATTAAGAAATAAGACAGGAAAAATAGTCTTTAGTCAGAGAACCAAGGTTACAACGTAACCAAGCGTTTTATTGCAGCAGTAAACAAGGAAGGAGGCTGCTCTTATATTGATTGATGACCATTTTAAGACAAGGGGAGAACATTTCTCTTTGTTTAAAGCAACATTATGTAACTTTTCCAGCTTCGGTCTCCCTACAGGTTGGAAGTGGAAATGTCATGAGAATAGTGCAGACACGCGCTTCACACCACGAGCGGGGGCGTGCGCCAATCGGCAGAAAAGGGAGAAAGAAAAAAAGAGTCTGCCGCTGTCTGCAGCGGCAGATGGAAAATATTTCAGTCGAAATTTGCATTCTAATCCGGTCCGAATACTACCATTTGCATAGGAGCTGGTTCCATAGTGGAACCGGGTTTCGGTACCCAACCCTATAGATATCGTCTTAGATTTTGGATATCATAATATGGCATAAGTGTTGTCTTTTCCTGGTTAAAAAATATCGTGATATTTGATTTTCTCCATATCGCCTAGCCCCACATCCAGGCATTTATCGCATACACAAAATCCACTTTCTATGCAGTTGGAACATACTAGACCTATATGCTGAATTTTACATTTACAAATTCCATACAGATGTACCAGAGGCCCTCACAGCTCCCACAGATCTGCAGCCAGCACAAATAACCTGGTTGAAGTCACAACAACAGTGGCTATAGCTGTGTGTGTGTGTGTGTGTGTGTGTGTGTGTGTGTGTGTGTGTGTGTGTGTGTGTGTGTGTGTGTGTGTGTGTGTGTGTGTGTGTGTGTGTGTGCGTGCGTAATGGAGTCAGGCAAATCTGCAAATTTTTCCGCTGGTGGGAATAGACCCTCCTCCCCCCTGCTGCCATGGCAACCAGTGAACTGTGTGACCTGCCAGTGGATTTTATGTGTGTGTGTATGTGTGTGTCTGTCTACTGTATGTGCACGGTGTGTGTTTTACAAAAACGAAGAAGTAGTTAGAAGACAAACCATGTCCAATGCATATTTCAATACTGCAGTTTTTCCACATCTCTCTTGTGCATGTCTGTTTCATACCTGGATGCACCTACCCCTCTCTCTCTCTCTCTCTCTCTCTCTCTCTCTCTCTCTCTCTGCCTGTCTCTCTCCCTGCCTCTCAGTTGATAGCCGGTATACGTGCACGGTGCCAGCTGTTGGCATACCAGAGGCCTTGCAGCAGTACTTGGCTGTCTCTCGTGCCTCGGCGTGCCGCTCTGCATTCCTCAGCTCCACGGGGGATGTTTACATTTTAAAACTCTCCCAGTGGAAACCAAAGAGCAGGAGCTGATAGACTTGAGTCAGAGGGTTCAGGAGGACAGAGACAGGGACATTGACACTGGAAGACACAATAGAACAGAGATGTTTTGTCATGGAGATTTGCTTCTGATCTCATTACCTCCTGCCAGTACTCGAATCCTTGACTCGGACTCAAGTCCGACTCAAGTCGCTATTCTCTGGACTTGTGACACTGATGACTTGGACTCGCAACACATTCTCACTCACAGGGCGTCAAAATGTGACACTTGGTCAGGTGCCTTTGGCGTCATATTTAGACGTGCTTGGTCGGGACTCTTGGCGTCACTTTTTGACGCTCTGGGTTGGGATGCACGTTTAACTGACATGCAGCACAAGAACGGGACAGTTAGATTTAGGAAAAGATCGTGGGTGGGGCTACAAAACTGAAAGTCCTGTGTTGTCCAACCCATCCACCACACCTCCTTACGCGGATTTCCGGCCTTTCATACTACTAGCTACCGTTGTCGCTGTTAATATTATGTCATCTTACAGCGCCGTGGTCAAGTTGTTGCTATGCCTGGTGCGTTCCATTCAGACCCTAGGGGGGATTTTTGTGTGGGTATCTGACGCTGAGAAACACTGACCAAGCGTCAGTATTTTACGAGTTGCGAGTGAGAACGGGTTGGGACTCGAGGATTTATGACATTGGGCTCGAGCATTCGTGAAATAGGACTCGGAAGTTGGACAAAGTTTCTGACTACTCTTATGTGTAATAGGCAGTGATGGATTAGTTGCGTCTAGTCCTGGACAGCTAGCTAGCTACAACCAGCTAGTTTGCCAACTCGCTTTGCTTTTAGCACACACAGTTTCACGAGGACATGCGGATGAACTGCTGGTTAAACGCTGCGTCATTTATTGGTGTGACCAGGGCTGAAGGGAGTAGATTTGGGAAAAATTCCGGGACTGTATTGGGATATCAATTTCTAGTAGGCCTATTTAGCCAAAGTAATGGGATGTAAACCATGGTCTCAGACACCTTTTTCACCAAGCTCCTCTCTGAGAGGCTAGACGCACTGTGAAAAAAAGTTGAAACGATTGTTTTTTTTTGATTATCATATAGATTTCTGATGAATTCCGTATAGAATATGGCAGTGTTTCTCAAATGGGGGTACGTGTACCCCTAGGGGTACTTTGGAGGACTGCAGGGGGTACGTGAGATATTTAACAAAATGTTCAATAGTTACAAGGCTGTTGTCCAGAACATTGTTCCTCTTTATGTAGAATTTTTTTTTTCCTACCAAAAATGTGACATTTGTGTCACCTTCTTTGGACCTAAACTTGCCTTCCTTCCTATACCAATAATGTTTTACAAGTTTCTCGCTTTTTTCTTCTTATGTCACTGTTTTTGAAGTTTTTGATACTATAAGTTTTTGTCTTTTTTACAGTTTTTGTGTTTTTTTTCTCATTAGCAATTAAATGTTTTTTTCAGTTACAAGGCTTTTGGTTGGTAAATCTATCGCTGACAGCGCTGTACTGTTCCTGTTTATATACACTTTATTTTTCTACCGAAAATGATTAGCGCTGGTCAGGGGGTACTTGGCTTAAAGAAACATTTCAAAAGGGGTACATTATTGAAAAAAGTTTGAGAACCACTGGAATATGGTATGGATCTACATATCAATGTTACAACAGCTCGCTCCTCCTCTCCTCTCCAACTTGGCTTATTTTCTGTCTACGCTCAAATGTTTTTCATACTCTAAATCAGTAAGCTTCTCTCAGGATGTTGTTGCTGTTGGAGCAGTGCAAATATCACCAGTTAAAGGCCAGAAATAGAGGATTATATCATGACATAACCGACCCAGCCACACACACACACACACACACACACACACACACACACACACACACACACACACACACACACACAAACACACCTACAGTTGTATCTATCTCTATACTTGCTACACTTGATGACAATCTTGTAACAACTTATCCTAAATGTAACCCTCACAACCCATAGACATAAGGCTTGTTTTTACTGATTTTCACTGAAATATGCAGGACTGATGTTCACCTCGATCTTGTGTTCCCACCCGGGTTACTATAGTAAACTATAACTAAAACGAACATAAGCAGTGAAAACTATTTTTAGTAAACTAAAACTAAGCGAAAAGTGAAACCGTCAACAAAAACTAAAACTAAACTGAAACGACATTGCCATGTTAAAAAAATTAGTGCAAATAAAATTAAAATTAATGTAAATCATTTCAGTTTTAGTTTTTGAGCTATATTTCCCTTCTGATAAAAGGAAACAGCATGATTTTCTGTCATATGATAAGGCATTGTGAAGATTAAACATTAGACATTATGGCTATTCCTATACAGTTCTCCAACCGTGTTTGTTTGTAGATGTAGCTACGTACTTACATGACATTACATCTGGCCCTGAGAACAACAAACTAAAACTACTTTAAAAAATAAATACAGTATATAAAAACTGAGCTTCTGAAAACTAACAAAAACTAAACTAAATTGAAATAGAACAGTCAAAAATGAAATATAATAAAAACTGATTGAAAATCCAAAACTATTTTAACCCACACATCAAAAGTTCCCTGCAGCAAGAGAACTGTTTACTGCAGGATTATCATGTCGTGAGGACAGCTCAAAATATATATATAATGCTACAGATCAGCCAGAGTACAGTGATACAACACACACACAAACACGCACACACATGCACACCGTTGCTGGGTCTACAGAGTGATGTCATGATTTGCAGCAGAGATTACATGTAAAGCAAGATCATGTTAGTCCGGACAACAAAAGGAACAGTAAAGTAACACAGTGGTGTGTGTGTGTGTGTGTGTGTGTGTGTGTGTGTGTGTGTGTGTGTGTGTGTGTGTGTGTGTGTGTGTGTGTGTGTGTGTGTGTGATGGGATTAATATCAGGCCTGTTTATGTAGACACTGAAGGCTATATAATAGAAGCACAGGCTAGTGTGTGGGGTGTGCGTTCATATGTGCATGTGGATGAACAATATGTGTTGTCGTCCAGTGTTTGCTTTACGGGGCTGGGGCTTTACGGAGCGCTACAGACGATAATGGTATAAAGAGGATAGTGTATTCCATGTCAAGAGGGCACATGCTAAAGAGAGGGCACATGTAATCTCCCTATTGGTCTGGAGGAGGATTGTGCTGTTGATTTCATGGTATTAACTCTTGTGCGGAGCATCAAGAGAGAGGCACAGTACTGTAGGACATACAGCGGCAGATGCCAGAAGGTTGGAGAAGCGATTGAAAACAGCTCCATTTTCACATCTGATGTGCCAAGAGTTGGGGCATTTTATTTATTCTAATTCCAAAACTGAATCTCCAACTTTAGCTTTAAGCAGCAAACATTATACATTTCAAATCATTTTGCAATTGTTTTCACTGAGTATTTTTTCTTTGTTTCTTGTATCTCTTCTTGTATGCAGGGGCCTAAATGATTTCCAAGATTTTGAAATAAAGGTTATATATAATATTTAAAGTCACTATGTGTAGAATTTGTACATTTCTAAGTAATAATAAAAAAAGACACCAACCATTTTTTTACAAAAGATGTATGCAATCAGAATCTATTGGTAAATGCAATTCTCTGAATATTTCAAATTAATAATCCTAATTATGGCTTCCATGTCTCGTAATTTTTCAGACACATAATTATGGGATTGTTTTCTCTTGAGATGCTTAGTTGTAATTACAAAGTACAGAAGTAATAAGAAAATGTAAGCATAGTTTACTTTTTAATGTATTTATTTTGGTAAATGCTTGGGAAGATGCTATAATCACACAGTTAGCCTGGTTCCAGAAAGCTGAATTGCAGCTGATATCCTGTTTGTTACGCAAATAGGTCTAGTGATGTTATTATTGATGGCATGTTTTAACCAATAAGAGCTTAGCTGGCAAGAGTAAAAATGAAGATGTTATCTTCCAACATAGCTAGCTACATTCATGACAAATAATGACTGAAAAATTGGTGAGAGGGCAGATCAGGCCCACACAGCTGTACAGGATTTTGTAAGGTTATCACCACATCTCTTCAGTTGTTGTGAAAAAAAGTAATTGAGGGTGCTTTCAAACCTGAGCTGTCTGGTCCGTTTTAACTAAACCCTGGAGCCTTGCATCAGATAGTCCGGTTGGTTTGGGGCGGTGTGAAAGCTCCTTTGTAACTGGTGAGGACCAAACAACTGAACTCTGGTCCGCTTGAAAACGGCAGTCTTGGTTCACTTCCAAGTGTACTAGAGTTCGGTGCACTTCATGTGAGAATATGATCTGACCCAAATATAGGACCAGAAATGTCGTTGAGTTTCACTCAGGGATTCCAGTAGACCAGCGACTGTTTCCACCGTGTGACATCTGTTTACATCGTTTGGTGCGTTCGACAAAGTGTAGTTATGCTAACCAAACCAAATGAAAAATGCAACAATGTTTCAATTTCACCCCCGAATCGCAGAGACTACCAAAGTGTAGGTGTGATAGCGCCCTAAGAAGATCAAAGATTCAATGATTAAGTCAGAGCTCAACAAATCAGGCTATTTAACCAACTTGGAACTGGATTAAACGTGGAACCTACTATCAGACTCCAACTCTAAAGTGTGCCTGTTGGTACATTTGACTAGAAGTAGAACCTTCTATATCTGGAGTTGCAAGTCTTGTGAGTGAAGCTTATTCCTGTGTGTCATAGAACTTCCAAAAATATACACAAGAGTCATACTGCTGCATCCGGCCAGCGTAGTATCTTTCTACCAGCGATGTAGACACACAGCCATGTGCCTGAGATCAAAACTGCAGTTCAGTGCCTGGACACTGGGACAGTGCCTAAGACTTTTCTCCATCATACACATATATTTATTATTATTATTGGATGATAATATTATTGATGGGCGTATGGTTTAAGACAAGCTGATTAGGATGCGATCAGAGGTGATCCGTGCATCATGCTTGGTAGACACACAGGGACACACAGCAGCGCTTCTTCTCCTCAGTTTAATAGATTAACGGTGCATTTGCTCACATTCAGTCAAATGGAGTTGTTGATAGAACAGAGGATTGGGAGACGTCGGATTGTCCGCTGCTTTGCACACAAGCAGATCTGTTACCTCAGCAGAAAACCCCTGGCTTCTCTAATACCCTGAATCTGTTGTTTAAATAGCAATGCCCCAGGTGCAGGCGCACCTAGGGTTGGGTATCAAAAATATTCGGTACCGATACCAATACCGTGACTTTGATACCGGTTCCTAAACAATACTTTTTTCAATACCAATTTTATGAAACTACTTTCTACTAGTGAGCCCGTCTCTGTGCGTAACATAAGAGTTTTTCCTGCCTGCCTCTATGACATGTAATGCTAAACAAGCATTATTAGATCTTGGTAGAAGCATGCTGCATGCTTATTGGCTCACTGATGCTGATGAGATTTACTCCTTAGGTATTGAAATTTGAAATGACGAGGCCTTTTTCAATAAACAATTGAATTCGGTACCCAGCCCCAGGAGCACCTGGCTTTTAAAGGCATGAAACTCTGATTGTTTGAATTTATTACACCCAAAACACAACTCTGATTAATTAAGAGACTCAATACAACCCCTTTTCCCTTTGTCAGGCATGTGATTGGCTAAGGACAAAAAAGCAGGAAAATATACAGTGCACCCAGTAATAGTACCGTTTTGATGCGTGATTTAGCAAATACAATTACACTTTATGTTGTTTATGTTGTTTATGGCATTTGTTCTGTGGGGGGGCTCACCTTAGGTGGGTCTGGGGGTATGCCCCCCCGGGAAAAATTTTTGAAAAATAAACTATCAAATGGCACTTTCTGGAGAGTTTTGTGCAAAGCAATGGAGAAATTGAGTCTTACAGGATATGTGCAACACTTTCCATTGTTGTAGTATCAACAGGTATTAGGGCATTTAGCATTTACATTACTGTTAATCAGTCATCACTTGATTACACATTGTATTACCTTGTTATGATATAAGAAGTGACCCATACAATGTGCCAAACATAATGTGCCACATGAAGAGACTGCAGCATATGACAGTAGCAACAGCTGACAAGATTTGGGTCTGTGGTGACCAGGTCCACCTCACACAAACTTCCTTCTCCCAATCTTTCTCTTTACTACAAGACACACACACACACACACACACACACACACACACACACACAACACACACACACACACTTTAACCCCTGGTTAAAACGTACTTTTTGAGAATATACAGATTTTTGTTGGTTTCTCCAAATACCTGAGGAAAAATGTCATTAGCACCACATAATAAAAAGATTTCTGGCTTGTTTGTCACTTTTTGCAATGCTTTTGGCAATTTTTTTTTTTTTTAAAAGGTTTTTGTCAAAAAAGCTTTCAAAGCTTTCTTTATTCATGGTCAATAAACCGAATGTATATGATATTATAGCTATTTTGTTTTAGGTAAAAAAGCAGAAATTATTAATTATTTTGACTAACAGTTAAGATCAGAGGATGTTGATTGGATCACAGACTGGTGTATGTTAAAGTTTAGTCAGGATACGGTTTTAAAACCATTTAACTTTAATTTAACTTTTTGCCGATTTGCATGATTTACGAGAGTCTCATTTTCAGGTCGGAAAAGCCGGAATTCCAGATTTATCCGGAAGAATCACACCCCTGCTTTGTGCCTTACTTTGTTCCCAGATTATGTGCCGTTTAATTAGCAAAAGTGGAGTTAGTTGGACATGCCCTACATGCACTTACACCATGCAAGTTCAGACTATGCGCTATAGATTGTTTAAATCTCTCTCTCTCTCTCTCTTCTGTTATGATTTGACACTATAAATAAAATTGAATTGGATTAAATAGAGCCCATTTTTTTTCATATCTGGACATGTATTGTTATGTTCCTGATCCCTAAAAATGCTTCCTTCTTTTCATTCCCTGCCTCCTAACTTTGTGTATTTCGTAATGTCACACATTAATGCTCAGACCACATAAAACCTTCTCAACATTTGTTTGTTAAAGTTAACAATCAACATATACCAGTAACATCAGCCATGACAAAACCTTCAGTATTAAAGAAGAAGTAGCCAGATTAGTTTGTTCAGTTTTCTTAACGTTTGTCTAGCACAAAAATACATTGCCAGACCTATCTCCACAGCGCTGTGGAGTAAGGTCTGGCACCTCCACACATACATTCTGGGATAGGAGAATAAAACGCTTTGGGTTGGTTGCATTTCTTTAAACCAGTCACAATTGTCCGAATGCAGAGAAGGTGGCTCTGCAAACTAATCTAAGGAAGGAACTTGTTTTGGTGGAACATTTGCACCCTGCAAAAGAAAATACCACATACAATATTAAATGAAGTTAACTGTTCACACAGTACAGTACAATAACGTGAGCTATTTAAATTAGCTGGATACATAGTTAAATGTCATTTGCTCTTACCAGTGTATCTCTGTCTACTTTGTCCATAGCAAATCTCCACCAGTCGGTCCCAAAAAAGTAAATGCCGTAAACATATTCTTTCTAAATCTTTACAATCATTCACCGAAGATTCTATTACTGCATTGCCTATTTCTCGCTTCAAATGTTTTCAGAAACATATTTTAGTGTGCTGTTTAGCTGTAAAATGAGAACGTTTGTGATTAAGTTGAGCCAAAACCAAGCACCGCTAACTGGCCAACCGGCCGGAGAAACTTTCTTCGGCGTAGTCATATTTTCAACTCTCCAGTAAGCTTTTAGCACTGACTTAATGTAGGGCCCTATGGAGTCTGTCTTATAGCTTTTTTTAAATTCTTAATTTTGCGATTCCGTCCATTATTTGGTATCACTGAAACTATTGGGCTCTACATTAATGCTGCCATCAGTCTGTGACTGGCCCCAGATGGGCCCTCGACGTAAAAAAGACACTTGCTACTGGGCCTACAACTTTTCTGGGGGAAACCCTGCAGAGAGAGTTGTGTGGCGCTGATAGTCTTAATTAGCTTTGTATCAACTAATTTGGCAATGGCTTGAATGTAACGGACGTTCATTAATATAAAATAGCACTGTAGCTTTAAGTGTCTGCAGCCTCAGGGCTCAATTAGTACCAGAGATGGCTGAGTGAGTGAGGGTGCTGAGTTCAAACCACCCTAGAGCTATGATATCTGGCCAAGTAACCTCCATACTGCCCTGCTTGTTAGCTAGTTGAAGAATGTCTGCTGTGTTATGGTAATCATCAGAAAAGTAAGTTTCATAATGCGTGTCTCTTAAAATTAGAATAATGTGAATTGATGAGTCACCTATTGTCAGTGTCCTTACTGTAAATATGTTAAAACCGTAATTAATTGAGTTTGGAGTGAGATTCGGTATATCTAGCCTCATATATCGATATAATATCGATATATTTCCCAGCCCTAGCAGGAGGGATGACTGGGAGCGTGGCGACTGGGCCGAGCAGGGGTCCGAGGCAGGGGAGCAGGGCTGACACGACCAAGGTAGATTACAGGATGGGCTGCAGCTCTGCAGGCTCCACTCAATCACACAGACACACAGAGAGAGAGAAAAAGATTGACTGCAGGCTAGTCAGCGGTTGAGGCCGTGACAAAAATCGGTGTTTACTGTGATGTGATACGTGGGCAGCAAAATCCTTTTGACAAGAGGGCACATGCTGTATGAATGACACTACTGTAGGACTGAAAAAGATAAGGCATAAGAGCCATAAAAGCTACAGTGATACCAACACAACATAGAGGAAATATATTGGACACATAACATACTCCATCATCCACAGGTGAGACACTGAAGAAACATTATAGTGATTGTACGATGCTGTATAATATGAGTCTCGGGTCAGCGCGGGTCATAATCTGATTTCTTGCTGCCCACATCTGCTGTCTCACTGATTAAATGCCAGCATTACCATGTAACCTTTAGCTGGGAAATAGCACACACACACACACACACACACACACACACACACACACAACCAACAAGTTTCCAGTGTTTAGTTTGCTCCATCTGCAACAAAAAGCTCAAAAAGCAGGCCTCCATAGTCCATACACAGATACAGTACATCTACTCCCTCGTCCCTCTGTATTATGTTTTGTTCATATCTCTCTCTCTCTCTCTCTCTCTCTCTCTCTCTCTCTCTCTCTTATTTTCATTTTTCAATTTGCTTTATTGGCATGAACAAAGAAAACATGTTGTTGCCAAAGTAGTTTACATAAAATACATATAGTACATATCACATATTAAATACATAAAGTAGGTGTCACATATATTCTATACAGTGTCATAAACACACAACATACTACATTACAAAACAATTACATAACACAATGTAATACTTAACAGTTTTGTACAATCATATAGTAGTGAGTCCCTCAGGTTGTGGCAGGCAGATACATATTTAGCTGCCATTGGGGCTGCTGTCCTTTCTCCTAGAAGGACTACCAGCTTCTCTTCTGATGTTAACATTGGGAAATTTGCTATTTTGTTGGATATTTTTCCAAAGTGTAAGTCTCTTAGTGAAGAGAATTTTTTACATTGGAGGAGGAAGTGTATCTAATTTCCTCATATACGTCTCTCTCTCTCTCTCTTTCTCTCTCTCTCTCTCTCTCTCTCTCTCTCTCTCTCTCTCTCTCTCTTGTTCACGCACAATTGCCTGTTGAGCCAGAGGTAACCCTAGGGGTGTTATACGAAGCGATAATAGTGGGTTAGCAAAGTGCATTAAGCCTAAAGCCATAGTTTTCCGTGTAATGAAATTGGCTCTCTTTCAACCTGTAACTTATGGTACAGATAAGAGCGAAACAGATATATCGGTTGGCTGATATTATCGGCCGATATTGGCCTATCACAGCAGGGGGTTCTCATGAATAGGGATGTCACGATACCAAAAATCGAGTAGTTAGTGAGTAGTAGGTAACGATACCACCAAAAGTACACGATACTCGATACCAAAGTCAATAACACGGTGCGTAAAAAAAACATTGATACCAATACCAGTGAAATTTCATGATTCTTAATATCCAAATCGATACCACTGTAAAAGAAAAGAAGAAAAAAATCCCATGCCCTCCTTTATAACGTTTATTTTATGATAACAAGGATAACACTTCATCATGTCAGTCTTTTTTCACTGTCAGTTTTTTTTCTTCTCAACTTTCTATTACTGTTTTGGTGTGGAGTGGAGGGGGCAAGGACAGAGTGATTTACATGTAATCTGGAGAAAACGTCCAAACAAGTTCATCCGGAACTCCCAGACAGCAAGCATGTTTAGTTACGTCTGTTTCTCTCTGCCTTTGTTGTTTTGCACATAGAACTGGGCTGGTTAAAGTTAACTTAACTGACTGTTATAAAGGTCCGCTAAAACAAGCACTAAAGTTAGCTAATGTCAGCTATTGGAGCTAACGTTAGGCTGTGACAGACAGCGGCAGAGAGAAACAGATTTACTTTCTGTTTGGGAGCTCCAGGTGAAGTCGTGAAAGCCGTTGCTGTATATGTAATGTTAAGGTAAAGCCAGAGACTGACTGCGGTCGGGTCAAGCCGTCAATAAGCAGCGTTCACGGAGATGAGGCGCTATACTGTTTTTCTGTGCGAGTCGGATTTCTTCTTCTTCTCCAGCAATAAGCGGTAGATTAGAACACTTGTAGGCGTATACTGCCCCCGTCAGGTCCGGAAGAATTGCGTCACGGTGCCTACGGTACTGTAGAAAAATGAGTACCGGCACGTTTTCAGAATGTTGGTACCGACTTGGTACGGAAGTACCTGTTCTCCACTCATGAACCATTTGTACATATAACTACGAAAATTAATGCACTGTAAATCGTATGTATTCCACAAATGTATTACTGTATGCACCACAATGACTGCTGCTGTATAAAACCGCAAAGAACCATGTAGGGAGAAGGTTGGGGTGGATGGATGGATGGGTCTTCTTAACAAAGGGCTTTCAAGTTGAGGAGCGGAGTTCATGTCCCGGAAGAAGTTAAGGGAAAAACACCAGACTTTCACCCAGAAAACGTGTGTTCGTATCCCGGGAGTACTACTTGAGGAAACTGGTGTAACCCAAACCACAATCTTTTTTTCTAATCTTAACTTTTCGTTTTGGTGCCTTGACGGTCACCTTTTTTCGGCTAAACTTAGTCACTTATTGTCGGCTAAATTAAACTGTAAAGACCTCAACTGTCATGTGACCGGTCGTCACGTGACCTACTGGCAGTCGCCGTTATTTCTTAGGATATCATGCTAATTGTTGTGAATAAGTTTCCATACAATATCATGCAAACCCATTCATTAGAATGTGCCGATTACATATTACATATGTCAGCATCTATCTGTATGGGCGTATACGTTTTCCAATTTGTACCCATATGAAAACCTTTTTAGAGAACATATAATGCAGAAAACGATGCTTGGGGTGATTTAGAAATGGTGTCATATAGCTATTTATTACATTTGTATTAGGGCTGGACCCGAATATTCGAATATTCGTTCGGTGGGTTGGTATCCGATTTGAAAATTTGACATTTCTTTTTTTTTATTTTGGTTTATTTATTTTCTGCATTTATCTCTCGTTCACACTCCAGTCCAGTTGGTGGCAGTAATGCACAGTTAAGTTGGTTTGCCAACTGCCAATAAACTACAAAGAAGAAGAAGAAGAAGATGATACTGTCGGTACAAGATGACACCAAGGGGGTAAGCTTCGCTTCAGAACTCGAACCTCCGATGGCGCCATTTTGTTGCTACAAAGGTATCACCTCCTGTTAGCATTCCACTGACCACCATTTTTTTTTTACGTCACTTGACTGCGAATAACTTTACATCTGAAGCGTTTAAAGACTCTATTTGTCCATTGTTTAGTTCTAAAGAAACACGACAATGTATAAAAGGCTCCATTACCTTGTACCTCACGTTATGGCTCCGTAGCAGACGTTTTTGTAAAAATAGGCTAACGATTGTGTCATAACCAAGTGACTTACTGTCGCACAGTAGAGGAATTACCGTATAGTACAGGATAAGCTTGCAGGCAGTTTCGACTTACATTAGCTGTTTAGGTTTAATTGCTAATGTTAACTAGCATGTTAGTTAGCAATAATTAGCCTGTGCTTATGTTATCTCCTTACATATACCTACACTCTCTGTCTCTGTAAGATTGGGAATGATTGAGATTTCTCTTGGCACAGCTACCAGAAGACTTACAACTTTATGACACGTTGCTCACGTCACATTTACGTTGTCTCTCTCAGTTGGAGGCTGCGCAGTAAAGCAAGGGATCACCGCAAAAGTGCTTCTAATAGCCTTCACTGGTCTCCGTCCAGAGCAACGGGATCTATTGGTCCATTATATATATGTCAATGGATGACGCCCACTTCGAGCATTTAGCAAGCTGGGCAGAGAAGCTAGCGGCAATAACAAGTGCGGAAATGGAAAACTGTTTTGCTTTTTTCCGGTGTGATTCGGCAAGAAACTTTGTGAGGCGAAGACATCGTTTTGGAATATAAAGCTTGGATATTACATTTCCTTGGACTCTTGGGGATTTATGAAAATCAAGTTTTGGTCAAAATACCAGTTTGTTGCTGAAAGGACAACGAAAACAAGTATGCATGCACTCTCGGCTGCGCAGATTATGGCTGAATTGTTTTATTTTCTGTTACTTTGTAACAGTTGTGTACATGGCTGTATATTTTAAAGATTTAATGCTTTAAAGTAATAAAAACGCTTATGAATAGAAGTTTTATCGAGGTTACAGCGACGCCCCAGTCACAAAGTGTCCCGTTGACGGGACGGTGATCCTTGAGAGGTTAAGAGTTTATTAATTCTGAACGCGTCTGGCCTGTCTATCTATATTGCACCAAATACGACACTTCACTCCCTTGTGAAGTCGTTTGGATGAAAGGTTCTCAAAATAATCAAAATGCATAGAGATTCCTGCCTTTATTAGAGATAATATGTTCAGCCCCCTCACTCTGAAGCTTCGAATATTCGATGCTCATTACTACCGAAGCTTCGAAGCTCAAAAAATGGTATTCGGACCAGCCCTAGTATTCATTGTTTATTTAAAGGGGTGATAGAATGATTATATAGGGTATTTTACACTGTTCCTTAAGGTCTCCTAATGGGGTATGTAACATTGGTTGGGCTGAAAATTGCCTGAATGATATTTTATTAGGCCCTTAACTACCCTGTGAATATGGCTCTATTTGGAACAAGAGCTTTTCTTCCAAATATGGTATGCTCATGAATATTCAGAATGAGCTACGCGCTGATTGGTTTGAGCAAACTACATAGAAACACATGGGAGACTCTCATATTTCAGACACTGCAAAGTTATACATTGTTTATCGGGCTATTTCGTTATTAAATTCACTTCTGATACTTTTTTAAGCGAGAAATCAACTATATAAAGCTCAAATATGGGCCGTTTTACGAAAATTGATGGCTAATTGCAAATTTGGTAAGACTGTGTGTCGGAGTTCAGCCGCCGGTGCTGCCTCGCTGCCCAGCCTGCCTTCCTTCACAGACCCCGGCCTGCTATGAGGTACTTGGAGCTCGGTCACGGCTGCAGCCCACAGCAGGGACTAACAACGGTGTCCGATTTCAATTTAATGAATATTTGTGAAAACTAGGTGTTTCGTTAGCTGCGACTGTCCCTTCAATCCTAGCTATGTGTAGCTACAAACCACGGATAGTTAGCTTCCTTTTCGCCTTAATTCGATTATATTTAGAGTTTGAATTTCGTCACGCCACTTACACAACATCTAAATATATGTCTTATAAACCTAACAACGGTGTCCGATTTCAATTTAATGAATATTTGTGAAAACTAGGTGTTTCGTTAGCTGCGACTGTCCCTTCAATCTTAGCTATGTGTAGCTACAAACCATGGATAGTTAGCTAGCTTCCTTTTCGCCTTAATTCGATTATATTTACAGTTTGAATTTCGTCACGCCACTTACACAACATCTAACTATATGTCTTATAAACCTAACAACGGTGTCCGATTTCAATTTAATGAATATTTGTGAAAACTAGGTGTTTCGTTAGCTGCGACTGTCCCTTCAATCCTAGCTATGTGTAGCTACAAACCACGGATAGTTAGCTTCCTTTTCGCCTTAATTCGATTATATTTAGAGTTTGAATTTCGTCACGCCACTTACACAACATCTAACTATATGTCTTATAAACCTAACAACGGTGTCCGATTTCAATTTAATGAATATTTGTGAAAACTAGGTGTTTCGTTAGCTGCGACTGTCCCTTCAATCCTAGCTATGTGTAGCTACAAACCACGGATAGTTAGCTTCCTTTTCGCCTTAATTCGATTATATTTAGAGTTTGAATTTCGTCACGCCACTTACACAACATCTAACTATATGTCTTATAAACCTAACAACGGTGTCCGATTTCAATTTAATGAATATTTGTGAAAACTAGGTGTTTCATTAGCTGCGACTGTCCCTTCAATCCTAGCTATGTGTAGCTACAAAACTTTCTAAATTGCCCAAATGAAACCTGCCTTTTTGATGTACTTTGCAAGCCGTTTACAAGATTGTTGTTTGTGAAAAAAACTCCACTCCGTGATTGAGTTGACTGTTTGTGAATTGTTAAACTTATCCAAGTGCTACAGCATAGAGCAGAAATTGGTAGGGCAGTACTGAGGTTAGATGCCCACCAGGGCTTACTTTGAGCCGGAACACGCCGGAACATGTTCCGGCACCTCCGACGTTGGATCCGGAACCTTTTTTATTGGATCCGGCACCTCCTGTGTCACCAGGAAAAAGGAATCGCCTAAATGAAAAAAATAAACTACTGTTTGTGTAGTGTTCAATGTTGTTATCTTTTTTGTTAGTCTTTATTCCCCATTGAAGTGCCACAAAAATCTTGTGTTTGCATTTTCGATGCGTTTTGAGGTGAATTTTCAGGGTAAGACGGAGGGGGGAGAGGGACGGAGGAAGGGGAGGCACTTCAACAGCGCGGCGCTGCACTTATAGTGACACAAGCGCTTGTGCTGGTTGAGATCGCTGTTATAGCCTTGTTTCAGTCAAGGGAAAAATGTCAAAAAGACAACAAAGTTTGCTTAACTTTTTCAAATACGCAGGCCAGTCGGATCCCAAACAAGCAAAAAACTTTTCTGCTGGTCAAGAATGTGCAGACCACGGTGGGTTTTTGGGTTAATTTAATAGTCCGATGGATAATGTTTGCTTGTGAAAACGATTGTTGCAGTGTATTTTTTTTTTATTTTATTTTTTTTACATTTCGCACCGATGCAGTGCGTGTTTTGAAATAAAAATAAACATTGCCCTGATGTACACACAGCGTTGTTTAGGTTTTTTTAGTCAGAGAAGCTACGTAGGCAGTGTAATTTATTTTTTTGTTCCGTTACCGCCAACCCCCGTTTTGAGTCGCCGGATCCACCCCCCCTCTGTGCTCCAGGACCTCCCACTTTACAAATTAAGCAATGCTGCCCACCTAATGTAGCTCAAGGGTGGGTAAGTATGAACCCTCACTAAGCCACCTGTGGTGCTAATTGTGTCCTAAGGCTGCAGACACTTACAGCACTAGCAAACTGTGAATCTTAAACTTCAGCCCTCTGACCCCTCTCGTTGTCAAAAAAAAGTACCAGCCTAGTTTATTTTGTCCTCTCTTACATTACTGCAAAAGTTAGTTATGACAATTCCAGCTCTGAAACTGAAATGAAGAGGCTAGTCCAGCCATAGCAATGCAACGAGCAGCATGTTGAGAGTGAGAGTTATCACCAAAACAAAAATATCTGATTTCATAAGCAAAATGCAAATCCTCCTTACAAATAATTGCATAATCACACAAGCTGTGTGTGCACTTCAGCTGAATATGGTGACAGTGGGCTTGGGTGCAAAACACATGGCAGCCACCCCCTCCTACCACACAAAACCCCATTTTGTGTGCCTACACATCATGACAGCGTGCACACAGTCCAGTGACCACCAGCAACAGACACTTCAGAACCATGGGCAGTGAACAGCGATCACGGCATTTTGGAACCCATCACCATAAACAAGCAATATTATTAATTAATAATATTATTAGATTGGCACAGCGGCCTATTAAAGATATAAGTATGTTAGTTTATTTGGGAAAAACGTGAGAATTACGTAAATGTGAATAAGTAAATAATAAGTCAATTTGCAGATTGATCGGTAATTCTGCATGATGACCGTTTTCCCAAATAAACCATAATGTTACAAAACATGGCAGTGGCGGCCAGAATGAAATCAGTTGGCACAGCGGTCAGATTAAATAGGGGATTAGTTTTTTAATAACTTACTCTATGATGATGGCATTACTTGAAAACCAAGTTCAATAAAATGTAATTGATGGAGTTGAAATGCCTTTTAAAAGCCTTGGTTTTCTGCACCAAATTAGGCTTCGGTGTAGGTCTTTCTTTGCCGATTTACTTCATCTTTTCATTAAATCATCTTGGGGTAGCTCACCTGGTTGAGCGTGCACCCCATGTACCAAGGCTGAGTCCTTACCGAAGTCCTTCCATTACAACCATGCTGCATGTCATCCCCCCTTTTCTGTCCTATCAATTAAATGCAAAAAAGCCCCAAAAATAATCTTAAAGCTGTAGTGCATAGTTTCTGTCTCCCCCATGAGGAATTTTAAGTAATGACAACAAAACTGTCAGCGCATCCACATGATACAAGACTTCCGTGATCACGAAACCCCCCTCACCCCTCTTCCACACAGTTGCTAGTAGCCAAGGAGACAAGGATTAAAAAAACATGATGGAAGAGGTAAATATCTTCACTCAAGTTTCTGCGCGCAAAAGTCGCCGGACACCACAATCTTCTGAACGTAGCCATACTGAGAAATACAGAGAAAGCTGTGTGGAGCTGATAGTCTTAATTAGCTTTTTATCAACTAATTTGGCAATGGCTTGAATGTAACAGACTTTCATTAAAGGACAAATCCGGCGCAAAATGTACCTAGGGGTTAATAACACGTGTACTGAGTTCACCATTCTCTGGGATTTGTTTTGCAACATGCATTTAGTTCAGCTCACGTTGCACGGCATTCGTTGTTCAACTGGCCCAAGATGGCGCCCGCCTGTATACGTGAAAGGTACTGTCTTTATAAACTATCTTTTTAATAAACTGTCTGTACACTTACAAAGTTCTCAATGCTTCGGTTTACATGTAGGGACCCTCATTATGCTACCGTGGAAGTGTGGTGCTATTTTGAGCCTTGTTAGTGGTATAGAAATAGCGATTTCTTTTTACTTTATCCGTTCCCCGACGACTAGCATTATAAGGTAATTAGCAGTTTGTGATAAAACTGGTCACATTCAATTAGCATGAAAACAAATCCCAGAGAACGGTGAACTCAGTACACGTGTTATTAAGCCCTAGGTTCATTTTGCGCTGGATTTGTCCTTTAATATAAAAAAGTTACGCACTAAAGCTTAAAAAAAAGAAGTTAATATTAAACGAACCAACAGGCTAGCTAGTTAATCGGCCGTGCTCATTGATCTATGGGCAGTGCTAGCTTGTGATATAAAGTTAGTGGTAACAAAGCCTGCCCATTTAGAGTGAAGATAAGATTGGTCAATTTGAAATAGTCTCTCATTGAAAACTATTTCTCAGTCGTCTGTAAATTTATAGCTGGACCACCAATCACAGAGCTGAAAACACATCTTCTTGCAACTGCAGAGGCAGCAAAATTCAGATTTTAGGGTTTATTTCCTCAAAAACGCTATTTTTAAATGTGATTGTCATATTATGAAATTATTAGGGCTGGACAACGATTAAAAGTTTTAATAGCGATTAATCGCATGATTTCCCTGATTAATCGCGATTAATCGCATTGTTATACGCAAAATCCAATAATGAATTCAAAAGTAGTGTATAGCGCAATTTTATTTTAAATGTTCTGCCATATGAACGAAAGTGCCATAACATTTGTTCTGCAAACACTTAACATCAGCATTTTGTTTATACAGTAGTAGTTAAATAAAATATTTAGTGTAAATCTCAACTTAAACAATGTAATCAAAGCAAATACTAAATTAAAGCTTATTGCCACTGCCAGGGCATTAATGTTATCCTGTTTGTTATATATAAAAAAATCCTGAGCCACAATCATAACATTAAAACAGGCAATTTCTGAGATAACAGCAGAATTTTTTTTTTTCTTTTATCAGGGAGTCTATGTGTTTTCATTACAGTCAGAGCATATCAGAGATGGGAGTAAGTCACACATGGGCAAGTCACAAGCAAGTCCATGTCATTTTTTGTGACAATCAAGCAAGTCAAGTCATAGCTTTGGTCAAGCAAGTCACAAGTCAAGTCATACAAAAGTTTCCATTTTTAAACAAGCTAAAGACAGTGATTATGAACTGCTGGAGTTTTATTTTCATTTTTTCCTACTCAATATTCAAAAGACATTGCCGTGCCGCGTCATCATATGAACGGATCCCGCGCATGCAACAGCATGAAAATCTTAAAGTTAACTCCTCCTCAACATCGGAGGGGAAAAAAAAAATATTTATTAAACAGAAGATCAAGTCATTTGACTCAAGTCTAAGTCAAGTCTCAAGTCATGAATATCAAGTCAAAGTCAAGTCGAGTCTTTTATGAATGTTTATCAAGCAAGTCTCAAGTCCTAAAATTTGCGACTCAAGTCTAACTCGAGTCAAGTCATGTGACTCGAGTCCCCCATGTCTGGAGCATGTGAATGCAGCGCCCACTGTTCATCAATATAATGCACCGTAGCTCCGAGGTAATTATGGTTACCCAGTGATGTCCAGTAGTCCCCTGTGAGAATAACGCGTTGTAAAGTTGTTTGCGGTTCTCTCCTTTTCATACAACTTGTGTATTCTTCTTGAGGGAATCTCATACCTGCCGTCATTTGTTGCGATTCTCAGAATGTTTCTCAGTCCTCCACAACACTAATCGGCCTGCAGTCTGTAGCTATTCACTTTGCTATGGTATTTGTTAGCTTCTCTTGCCTTTGTTTATCTATACTTCTCCCACACGCTGCATCTAATGTAGTCTGCCGAAGCCTTGCACCACTGTTTGTTTCGTTGAATGATTTGCTGGTATTGCATTTAGGTGATATTTCAGACTGGAAGTACTCCGGTGATAAGAAAATTCAACTTTGCAGTGGTTACAAATAACTTTGGTTCTGTCGACTGTGCCGTCTGGAAGAACTTTAAAATGAAAATGGCCATGTAAAAGTTCCGTCCCCTTCTCCATGTTTGTTGGTTTGTTTATCCGCTTTTCCTTTCCATTTCCTGTAAGCGTGGCAGCAGTCAGCACAGACTTTTACAAAATAAAAGCCTGTGAGCAACAGACTTTTACAATAATGAAAGAAATAATAAAAACGGCGTTAATGCGCGATAAAATAATTATCGCCCTTAATGAATTAATGCGTTAACGCGATAATAACGCGTTAACTTGCCCAGCCCTAGAAATTATCAACAAAATTACATCTGATGACTATTAAATACATTTTTTTAGAATATCTTAGGACCTCTGACGGTCCACCACTGACTTAAAGGGACAGTTTTGTAGAGGGACAGAGCAGAGGGTAGCTCAACATGGATCGATTTGATCCCCCCATTTTCCTTGTTTTGCTTTTTTGTTTTTACTGTTAACTTACATTCTGCACTTTGCTGCAGACATTAAGAGCCATTATGAAGACACGTTTATTTGATTTTATTCAACACTGATGTCAGTCAGCGATTTACAGAAAAATGTTGTAGAGACAGTTGACCTCTCTTCGTGCTTCCCCCTCGTTTTCTTTAATTTCTACACTTTTTTTTCCCGCTGACGAATGTCCGATGCGTTAGGTAATACCACCCACTTACTTGTAAGCACTTGTGGCAGAAAATAACTGCAACCACATGCTGCCGTTTGTATGTGTGTACGTGTAGTTGCCTGGTTTCTTATGCACTAAACTGTTAACCACTAGCAGGCGTAAGGCCACAGGGTCGAGCATTTTAAACTTACATCATATTTCTCCGTCGTACCTGCTGTGTACATGTACATTGTGTGCTGACTGTGTCTAAAGCTGCTCAGCTAGAGAATGCATACTGTTCATGAGGTTAAGACAGTTTGCATTAAACACTGAACCTAAATGAATGGCACTTTGTGCTTACGTCCCAATGCATTAAAATTCCATCTTTAGGAGAAAGGACAGCTACAGCAAGACTGGCATACTTGTTTTAGACCTCTGGTCTACAGTCTGTAAAGCTAAAGTTAAATATGGCAAGACAAAGTTATATTAATCCAGTCTTATTACACAAAATGTGTGTGTGTGTGTGTGTGTGTGTGTGTAACCCCCAATGTAATAATAAATAAAGGTAACTGTAATTTCACATTTTTTCCCAGTAACTGTAATCGATTACGCCGTTACATGTAACTAGTTACTCCCCAACACTGTTAATTACATTTTCCTGTGGTGTGACAAACTCAGAAAAAATGTTTGTATTTGTTTTACCAGGGCTTTAACCGCTCTCTTTCACTGACACACACAAACACATGGTGTTAAGCTGTCACACATCCCTGCAGCACAGAGGTATTTAACTGCCTGTGAACTCGGTTAAAGAAAGTTCATTTTGAGTTGCCCTCAGTTTAGGCTGAATAAAAAAAAAAACGGCATGCCACTCGTTATTTCTATTAATCATTAGAAGCCTACAGAATGGAAACAACTTATAATACTACAGTAAATGTGGAAATTCCAGTGGCTGAAGGTGGTGGAGGGGTATCATATTGTTCTCCATCATTTAACAATAGAATAGTAAACTTTATTTTTATAGCTCAAAGGGTTATACAATTGCATTAAACAGAATCTAAGGTTGCAAACAAACAGTTTAGAATACAATAAAAAATGTAATGTAAATGTAATATTTCAATGAAATAAGCGGGACAACTAGAAACTTAAAGGGGTGATAGAATGCAGACGGAGTTTACCTTGTCATAGTTGAATAACGACAGTTCGGTGGGCAAATAGGACATACATAGAACCTCAAAATCCCATTGAAACCTTTCCTATGCAAATCTCACAATTTGAAACTGCCTCTGAAAACGGGCGAATCCCAACGAAGCTAATAGTTGACGTCAACTCTGTGGCTGTACCTTATTTGACTCTGGTCTGTACCTTTGTCACGCCCCAAAATTTACATAGCTACAGACCACTGGTCTGAGACCAGCTGGTCTTCTGAATGTAGGTCACGTAGATGTCAGACACTAGTTTAGCTGCGAGCTTTGCCCTTCCAGGGGAATTACAAAGAAGGAAGTAATTCCGGTCGTGGTGCTCCAGGTAAGCTTTAGTCTTTAGGTAAGGTTAGTGGTTAAGTTACCCCAGAAAAGATGACCATTCTGCCAGTCGTGGAGCTCCATCAGGTCAGCGGTAGTTGGTGGGCTAGTTACCGGGTAACTGCAAGTGTGGCAGGCATGTTCCCTGATATTAATAAATTTATTTACAACGCCGGCAATGGAGAGTGAGTTGTGGATCTAACACGGCGGCGCAGAGGACTAGCAATGGGCAGTGCACTGCTGGAATTGCTGCGGCTGCTCAGTCCTTCTTGTTTTGTTGTGATTGTTACGGGCAAAAATCCTTGATTATGTGGCACGTTTTCTTAAAAACCGCAATGGAATATGCGGGATATTTACGCAATTTTATGCGATGAAATTGCGGGAACTTGCAAAAATTGCAAGTATGAAAAAGAGAAAAAAAAGTGATTTCCCTAAAACCCTGCTTTTCGATGATGTTCACGTCGCGTCATTACGTCACTTCATAACGTTCCCATGGCAACAGGGGAAAATGGCTGCTCTTGTGTGAAGTAAACGCAACATTTTTCAACTTTCTGCTAAGATATATGTGACTTTTTTTTTTTTATGCGGCGAAAGTGCGTCGTATTTGAAAAAGTGCGGACCCCGCATAAATATGTGGACTTTGGCTGATTATGCATTGAATTATGCGATTGCATAATCACGTTTTCCGGACGGACTGGCTGCTGTTGTGCTGCTCTCGGTCTGCGTGCCTGTGGCCTTCACTCTCCGCTAAATGTCCCCACACTGAGACACTGAACTAGCTACATCGCGAGTTGTGATTCCTTGTTTGGAAGTGGAGCTTTTTTATGTACCGAGGGTAACGTTATAACAACACTAGTTGTAATTAATGTGTCGAAACTTGTATTTGTGTGTGTGTGTGTGTGTGTGTGTGTGTGTGTGTGTACACACTGGAGGATGACTAAACTGTAACTAAACTGTGTCTCTGGTGCTTTGTACAGTAACATTAGTTGATGAGTTTAGCAACTTTTTTTCACAAAAGCGACTCGCGACAAATCTGGCGACTTTCTGTAGAAAAGAGAGCGACTTTCTGTAGAAAAGACGTCAGTATTGTCGAGCATGCAAGGTATTTCTTTCCTGTGGCTGCCAACGGTCACGGTCTCTCTCTCTTCTGTTCTGTTAGGAGCCGAGGAGCCAGCGCCGTATGCTGATTGGAGTATCCCGTCCCCTCTCTCCTCATGTTGCAGCAGCACTGTGTTGTTGTAAACCAACCAATCAGCGCGCAGCTCATCTAAATATTCAGGGTTCCATTAGGGAGCATAGAACAGCACCCGGGCCATTTTCAGCCCAACCAATGTTACATAACCTATTAGGAGACCTTAAGGAACAGTGTGAAATACCCTATATAATCATTCTATCACCCCTTTAAAGGGGCTACTGAAAAAAATTCAGTCTGTACTATTATTTTTTTCCATGTGGGTGACGACAGTCTTTTAAACTGAGCGCTGTCGATCTGAAATGAAGACAGAGTCAGCAACTGCATGGCCTATTTCTTATCTATTAAAATGTTTTCAGAAACGCGATTCAGTGAACTACTTTTGTACGAGCCGCCATTTTGGTCGGTTCTGAAATCCAGGGAGTAGACAGCCCCATGTGACGCATTTGTCCAATCAGGTGCAGCTATCGCAGTTGTAAGCGGGTGGAGCCTGTTTTCTTTGCTTGTCAGTAGTCAGTGAAGAGAAACTGACTGAACTGCTGGTGGCAAGCCCACTAGCGTGCAATGCTGGGTAGATCCCTTCGGTGAAAACAACGCGTATATGGACATGTACCATGACCGTGACAGGCAAAAACGCAGGTCTTCCCATCCATTTTGAATGAGGGTAGTGCGTTTTGGCTGCAGCCGTGGGGGTCGCAGGGGGATCTGTTAAAAAACACAGCGGCCTGCGATGAAAAATTGAGACCGTTTGAACTTCTGGAGAAACGCAACCCGATGTCACGCTGCGGTGGCCAAACAAGCGGTATCAGACTTGCCATTCGGTTTTGAGGCGGTGTGAGAGTCTCGTACAGTAAACAGGAAACATCACTGCCTTCATCGCTGCCACAAGATAGTTTTAAAACACTATTGTTGTAAGTTTATTTGATTAGGACAATGCACATTGATCAACATTTCTGTAAATGCGCCAGTGTTAGCCAGTCGGCTAATTTTCAACTGTAGTCCTAGTATGACTATGAGGGACTGTTTCCTGCAACAACAAAGCACAGTCCCTCCATCTCTTTTCTTTCTCTCTTTCTCCTGAAATGAAGCTGCCTTCAAGTGCGGTCGGAAATGTCAAGATCTATAAACGATCTGACGGAAAACAGTAACTGTGAAATATAAAGTCTACTTGTGCTACATTGGGGTGGGGGTTTAAAGAGCACAACAGGACGTCACACAAACGGGTCATTCAAGTGACATTCCCACGTCACACAACCCTGCGGCGAATCGACGGATCACTTTTTCTAGTGTGAATGGGTCCTAACAGCGCTAACAGCTACAAGCAAAACAGAGGATTAGTGCATGCACTAACATAAAATTTTTTTTTTTTTTTTTAAAAATAAAAAAAGAAGGGGGAAAAGTTTTTGTTTATATATATATATATATATATATTCAATTCAATTTTATTTATAGTATCAAATCATAGCACAAGTTATCTCGAGACACTTTACAGATAGAGTAGGTCTAGACCACACTTTATAATTTACAAAGCCCCAACAATTACAGTAATTCCCTCAAGAGCAAGCAGTGCGACAGTGGCGAGGAAAAACTCCCTCTTGGGAAGAAACCTCGGACAGACCCAGGCTCTTGGTAGGCGGTGTCTGACAGTTCCGGTTGGGGATGTGATGAACAGTGGCAATAATAGTCACATTAATAATGGAAAAGTGACTTCAAATGGTAGTCGTAGTAGTTCATGTCATATCAGTGCGCTGCAGGGCGTTACAGGATGTAGCGTGGCCCAGCAGAGCATGGATGGACGTAGCAGGGTTCAGCAGGACGCAGCATGACATTGCAGGGCACCGCAGAGCTTAGCAGGGAGTGCAGCAGGACCACGGTGACAGCTGCAACCAAGATCTTGGTGCCGACGTTCTCCAAGGAAATACGCTGGGTGAAAAAACGTAAGGACTCCGGGGAGTAAACTCCCCAGAAGCTAGGATTAGTAACAAGCATTTCTGGGACGGGATGCACACAAATGGTAATAGATAGGGAGAGGAGAGAGCAACTCAGTGTGTCAAAGGAAGGAAGTCCCCTGGCAGTCTAGAACTATTACAGCATAACTAAGAGAGACGGGTCAAAGGAGAGGTTGCCTGTTTGGGCTTTGAACTCTCCCCTGCCGGATCGGGCTGTGCTGGCCTGCCTCCCTCTACTTTTGTTATATTATTAATCTGACGACTATGAAGAGAAGCATGTGGGCCTGGTTAGGCGGACGCTGCAACTCCTCACTCCCTAACTATAAGCTTTATCAAATAGGAGAGTTTTAAGTTAATTCTTAAATGCGGTGACAGTTTCTGCCCCCCGAACCCAGATTGGGAGCTGGTTCCATAGGAGAGGAGCCTGATAACTGAAGGCTCTGGCTCCCATTCTACTTTTAGAGACTCTAGGTACCACAAGTAACTTTGCATTCTGGGAGCGCAGTGCTCTAGTGGGACAATAAGGTATTAGGAGCTCTTCTAGATATGATGGTGCTTGACCATTTAGAGCTTTGTAGGTCAGGAGAAGGATTTTAAATTCAATCCTGGATTTTACAGGAAACCAATGCAGAGAAGCTAATACAGGAGAAATATGATCTCTTTTCTTAGTTCTTGTGAGAACACGCGCTGCAGCATTCTGGATCAACTGGAGAGTCTTAAGGACTTATTTGAGCAACCTGACAGTAGGGAATTACAATAGTCCAGCCTGGAACTAACGAATGCATGGACTAGTTTTTCAGCATCGTTTTGAGACAGGATATTCCTAATTTTGGCAATGTTACGAAGATGAAAAAAGGCTGTTCTTGAGGTTTGTTTTAGATGGGCGTTAAAGAATATATCCTGATCAAAAATAACCCCTAGATTTCTGACAGTAGTGATGGAGGCCAGTGCAATACCATCCAGAGTAGCTATGTCTTTAGATAATGAGGTTCGGAGGTGTTTAGGGCCCAGAAGAATAACTTCAGTTTTGTTTGAGTTTAACATCAGAAAATTATAGGTCATCCAGGATTTTATATCTTTAATGCATGCTTGAAGTTTAGCTAGCTGACTGGTTTCGTCTGGTTTGATTGACAAGTATAATTGGGTGTCATCCGCAAAACAGTGAAAGTTAATTGAGTGTTTCCTAATAATATTACCAAGAGGAAGCATATATAAGGAGAATAGAATTGGTCCAAGCACTAAGCCTTGTGGCTAACTTTAGCGTACTTGGAGGATTTATCATTAACATTAACAAATTGAGATCGATCAGAGAAATAGGACTTAAACCAGCTTAGAGCGATTCCTTTAATGCCAACTAAGTGTTACAATCTCTGTAACAGGATTGTATGGTCAATAGTGTCAAATGCAACACTAAGATCTAGTAAAACAAGTATGGAGACAAGTCCTTTGTCTGCAGCAGTTAGAAGGTTGTTAGTAATTTTCACCAGTGCTGTCTCTGTGCTATGATGCTTTCTAAATCCTGATTGAAAGTCATCAAATAAACAATTGCTATGTAGAAAATCACATAACTGATTAGCAACTACCTTCTCAAGGATCTTGGATAGAAAGGGAAGGTTAGATATAGGTCTATAGTTTGCTAAGACCTCAGGATCGAGGGTGGGTTTTTTCAGAAGAGGTTTTATCACAGCTATTTTAAATGATAATAAATTAATTAATTTAAATGTTAATAAGGACATATTGATCATATCTAGTAATGAAGTGTTAACCACGGGTAACGCTTCTCGTTGGGATGGGGTCTAAGAGACAGGCAGATGGCTTAGCTGAGGATATCTTTAACATTAATTGTTGAAGGTCTATAGGATAAAAGCAGTCTAAGTATATGTCGGGACTAGTCGTTCTTTCTAGCGGTCCTGCGTTTAAAGGTGAACCATTTGAAGTTGAGGGCAAAAGGTGATGGATTTTATCTCTAATTGTTATAATTTTATCATTAAAGAAGCTCATGAAGTCATCACTACTCAGAGCTAGAGGAATAGATGGCTCAGTAGAGCTGTGACTATCTGTCAGCCTGGCTACAGTGCTGAAAAGAAACCTTGGGTTGTTCTTACTTTCTTCTCTTAATGATGAGTAATAGTCTGATCTGGCATTTCTGAGGGCCTTCCTATAGGTTTTGAGACTTTCTTGCCAATCCAAACGAGATTCTTCCACTTTGGTGGAACGCCATTTACTTTCGAGGTTTCGCGAGATTTGTTTTAATTTGCGAGTTTGGGAGTTATACCAAGGTGCTAGTTTTTGCTTCATCGTCTTCTTTTTGAGGGGAGCAACAGAGTCTAAAGTCGTCCGTAGGCAGGTCATAGCACCGTCTATAAATGTATCAATTTGAGAGGGACTAAGGTTAACATAAAGGTCTTCTGTTATGTTAAGGCATGACAGAGTCAAATGCTGTTGGAATATCTTCCTTAAATTTAGCTATAGCACTGTCAGATAGGCATCTAGTGTAGAAGCTTTTATCTAATTTAGAATAGTCAGGTAGTAAGAATTCGAAAGTAATTAAAGAATGATAATACCGAATTCTGCGGAAATATTATTAAATCCTCAATTTCAATACCATATGCCAGCACAAGGTCGAGGGTGTGGTTAAAACAGTGCGTCGCCTTGTGCACACTCTGACTGAAACCGATTGAATCTAATAATGAGTTGAAAGCAGTACTAAGGCTATCATTGTCAACGTCCACATGGATATTAAAATCACCTACAATAAGTACTTTGTCTGATTTAAGGACTAAACATGATAAAAACTCTGAGAATTCAGATAAAAACTCAGAATACAGACCTGGAGCCCTGTAAATAACAACGAATATAATTGGCTGTAATGTTTTCCATTTCGGATGTTGAAGATTAAATTGGAAATTGTAATTCCAATTAGGTTGTTAAGTATAGCGCATCTTTTGTTTGGGAAAGACACCGTGCTTATTAGACTATGAGTGGGCGACTGCTCCATCGGAAGCACAGAGGGGCGCATTGCACTGCACCTCTCATTACTAATATCAAACTTGGGTTGTCATGGTTTATGACCGATAATAGACTCGGTCAGATTTTTTGATATGAGAGCGGCTCCGTCCCAGGTGGCATGAATGCCGTCTCTCCTAATCAGACCAGGCTTTCCCCAGAACGCCCTCCAGTTATTCACATAGCCCACATCGTTAGCTGGGCACCACCCTGACAACCAGCGGTGGAAGGATGATGTACGGCTGTACATTTCATCACTGGTCAGGTTTGGCAGGGGTCCAGAGAAAACTACTGAGTCCGACATTGTCTTTGCGTATGCACAAAGTGACTCAACATTAATTTTAGTGAACTCCGATTTACGACCATTACCACCTACGTGAAGTATGATCTTACTGTATTTACGGTTCTTTTTAGCCAGCAGCTTTAGATGGGATTCTATATCATCCGCTCTAGCCCCGGGGACACATATGACCGCAGCCGCAGGGGCCGGCGGCTTCACATGTCGCAGTATAGAGCTCCCAATAACCAGAATTGGCTTCTCAGCGGGTGTATCACTGAGTAGGGAGAAACTGTTAGAGAGGCGAAGATGCTCCGGTTTAGAGCGACCGTCATCATGTGCACTCCCTGGTTTAGATCTAACGCTACGCTTCCCTCGGACAGTCACCCACTCGCCCGGCTGCTCGGGGTCTGCCGGGGGACAGCTAGCAGAAGCTACAGTATGTTGGCCCGCATCAGCTATGTGGTGATGGCTAGCTACAGAAGCATATGATTCTGATTCCATGATGCGGAGCCGTGCCTCAAACTCACTAAGCTTTGCCTCCAGAGCAGCGAATATATTACATTTATTACATGTATCGTTATCACTAAAGGAGGCAGAGGAATAGCTAAGCTAAAGTAGCTAACAGCGTTTTAACAACTGTAAGATCAGCGAGGCAGTCGCTGTAAGAGAAGCGAAGTATAAGTGTTTGAGTAGAACAATTGTAATTAAAATGCAATCCAGGCAAATAGCCACTAATTTAAACAATAAAGCAGCGTTGAGTAAGTTTTTGCTGGAGCAGCAAACTAGCGTTTGTAACACGGGAACACCGGAAGTGACACAATACACTTACCGTACACGTCAGCACGTCCAAGCCCCATACATATATATTAATGTTCTGAATGCTGAGTACAGCCCCTTTTTAAAAGCAAGATTAAAAAGATACATTTCTTGAATGAGTGCTTTAGAGTATTTGACTAAGGACCTAGCTGTTGTAATACAGACAACAGCAGTCTGTCCCATCCCTTTTTTACTCTGTGCTCCGTTCATCCTATTCTGTGTAAAGCCGTTCAGAGAGGCTGCACACTGCACTTAAACAACAAATACCAGATAACGCAGATTATACATTTTCAGAAACAGCTTTAATGTAGCAGCTACTGTAAATCATATTGATTTTTTTCTTTTCTTTCTGTAAATCCGGAGATTATGAAACTCTTTTGTTTCACCCACTGTTTGACATCCATTATTTCACAGAATATTTAACAAGATTAGTGCAGTATGAGAGGTGATGTCAGTGCAGTGCTGATGTCAGCCTGGTCCAACCACCATCACCATCCTCCACATGAGTTTGTTTAATCCTAAATCATGATGGATGCTCATAGATGACTTAGATTGTGCTTAACATGAGGAAGAAGCATTTTGACATTTACTTTTTAAGCTCTTAGCAGAGGCTTTTACCCAGAGTGGCAGAGGGCAACAGTCACATAAATCCTGTATGACATACATTCACACATGACATGTAACCAAAACCACAAGTCAACGCTCAAAGAATAAAGTTTGTATAATCATGATACTTACTTATTCTTATCACAGTAATATACTGGCAGCAGCGTCGCTAGTAAACTGTTTATTTACAGTATGCACACTGTTTTTAAATGTTAAGGTATTATACTGTAAATAGACATTATTATATATATACAGTATTATTCGAATTAACAGTAATTTACTGGCTGCAGTGTAATTCCATTTTCCTTTTATTTTCCCAAGATGCATTGGTATTGACAGTAAATACCTGTAATCTGTAACATTCGCAGATAGTGCTGTAATATTATTTTCTCCCAGAATGCATTGCCATTTACAGTACCTACTTCTTGGCATGCTTCTGTCATGAATGATAATGCCTGGCGCTTTTCACATATTATCACATATTAGTTCTTGTTAGCTGAGCGAAGACGTCTATCCCTCAGTTTCTGTAGGTTCCTATCTTGGTCATATGCTCTACCGTGGTAGAGGCTTGTTCTCCATTGGTCACGATTCCGTGACAGTGTTGTTCATCTCTCAGGTTTTATGTCAAAGTCTATGAGATCTCTCTTTAACACGTCCTTGAAGCGCAGTTTAGGTCTGCCCATATGCAGCGTTCCCTCCTCCAATACTCCATGTAGTACTGAGTGGGGAATGCGAGATCGTGGCATTCTGTTGACATGGCCTGCCCATCTCAGACGATTGAATTTCAGCCTTGAAGACAGGGGTTCAGAATTTGTGACAGTGAACAGTTCTTCATTCGTCATCTTGTCCTCCCAGGTCTTTCCTATAATAAACTGCAGGTTTCTTGTGTGGAAAGCACTGATTCTACTCTCTTGGGGGCGATATGTAGGCCAGGTTTCAGATCCATATAGGAGTATACTCATTACACATGCTTCGTACACTCTAACTTTAGTTCGCACAGATAGATGTATATTTCTCCAGACTCGTTTGGACCAAAAGTAGAGGCTGCTTTTCCTAAACGAGTGGATATTTCCAGGTCTAGTGTGGTGTTGCGTTTCATGGTGTATCCGAGATAGGAATGGGCGATATGGCCTAAAATCCATATTGCGATATACATTGCAGCCTCTTGCGAACACGATATATATCGCGATATACAGTACAGGCCAAAAGTTTGGACACACCTTCTCATTCAATGTGTTTCTTTATTTTCATGACTATTTACATTGTAGATTCTCACTGAAGGCATCAAAACTATGAATGAACACATATGGAATTATGTACTTAACAAAAAAGTGTGAAATAACTGAAAACATGTCTTATATTTTAGATTCTTCAAAGTAGCCACCCTTTGCTTTTTTTGATAACTCTGTAAACCCTTGGTGTTCTCTCAATGAGCTTCATGAGGTAGTCACCTGAAATGGTTTTCACTTCACAGGTGTGCTTTGTCAGGGTTAATTAGTGGAAGTTTTTCCCTTATTAATAAAAAAAAGCAAAGGGTGGCTACTTTGAAGAATCTAAAATATAAGACATGTTTTCAGTTATTTCACACTTTTTTGTTAAGTACATAATTCCATATGTGTTCATTCATAGTTTTGATGCCTTCAGTGAGAATCTACAATGTAAATAGTCATGAAAATAAAAGGAAACGCATTTGAATGAGAAGGTGTGTCCAAACTTTTGGCCTGTACTGTATAAATTATAATAGAACCATTTCAGACCAGGTTACATAGACCCTAAGGAAAACCAAACTGCTAAATGTATTTTTTTTTAAAGAGAAATAAAAAAAATAGTATGTAGTTTTGAGAACATTTATTGTTCAAAACTGTAATTATACAACATAATGTTGCAGATAAATAAAATTCAAGTAAACTAGTTGCAGAGACTTTGACAAAGAAAAAGCTTAAAGTATTGGGTGTCTTCTCTTTAGTGCAAACCATTCTAAAAGGCACTACACTTAGTTAGTTTAAGTCCTTGGTTCTTAAATGCCACCCAAGATGCAGAGAACAGGACAAACTGGTGTCTGTTTAGTTAAGGAACATTCACTGTACTGAAAATACTTTCAGTATTAGGCAAAGATGCACAGATATTTTAAATAAAAACATCTTTCAAACAAAGTTTCTTACCTGCAGCCTAATGTAACTCATTTGCACACACACACACACACACACACACACACACACACACACACACAGTGTGGGCTGGTCTAATAATAGTTATACATTGCAAGTTGTTAGCGACACCATCCGGCGGCCTGGCGCCGCTGCCTGCTGGCCAAACTGTGCAGCCTCTGCTCAACCCGTACGGCAGTACGGTAAATTTTTTGGTCCCACTCCGCCGCTACACACACGCGCACACACGGCTGTATGTTCAGCGGGGAAGTACAACGTCTGCAAACACCGGCTGCCAAGATTCCAATCGTCAGTTATATAGTGAATTGTCAGGCTGGTGAAAGGCTCCGTTGTGGCGGCTTAAATCCAAACCAAGTCCAAATAATGGATGTTGCACCGGTCTTTTTCACCAGCTCCTTGTTTCGCTTTTAGTCATGTTTACTCAAGATGACGATGACGCGTTGCAGCCGGTTGCAGCTCGTGGCTCTAAACTTCGCGGGTAGATTGCGTCATCAACATGAATTATCGCGATAGTGCAATATAATTAAAATCTCTATCGTAGGCCAATTTTGTATCATTTATAATGCATATCGTCTATATCGCCCATCCCTAATCCCAGATAGGTAAACTTTTCCGCATCCTCGAGAGTGATATCATTTATTGTGAATGAGTGAGAGTCAGCAGCCTGTGACATGGTGACAGTTTTCTTCAGGCTGATGGTAAGCCCGAACTGGTCACACGATTTAGCAAAGCTGTCAACTAGGGTCTGGAGCTGTTCTGGAGATGATGTACATAGAGCAGCATCGTCAGCATAGAGCAGTTCTCGAATAACAAACTGCTGTGTTTTGGTTTTCGCCTTGAAACGGGCCAAGTTGAAAAAGTTTGCATCATCTCGGGATAGTAATGAGACTCCTGTGGTGTTATGTATATCTTTGTAGGCTTTCTGGAATACATATGAGAAGTATATGCCGAAGAGTGTAGGCGCCAGTACACACCCTTGCTTTACTCCTCTCTTGATTGAGAAACTCTCAGAAAGCTCGCCATCCAACTGTATTCTACCACGCATTCCATCATGGAATGATTGGATCAGTGATAGTAGGGGGACAGCCAGCTTTCTGGAGCTCTAGGAATAGTGAGTCTCTGTCGACATAATCGAAAGCCTTCGCAAGGTCTACAAAAGCCATATAGAGTGGTTGTCGCTGTTCTCGTGATTTCTCTTGCAGTTGTCTAACAGCAAATATCATGTCGGTGGTTGAGCGCTGTGGTCTGAATCCACATTGTGACTCTTGGTATACCTCCTCTGCAATCTCCTGAAGACTTTTGAGCAGGATTCTAGCAAGTGCCTTTCCAGTGACAATTAGTAGGGAGATGCCACGGTAGTTATTACAGTCTCCTCGATCGCCCTTGTTCTTGTACAGGGTGGTGATTTTAGCATCTTGCGGTACCTGTTTGGCTGCCTAGCATTTCAGGATGAGATTGTGTATATGATTGGCAAGTGGCAGTAACCCTGCCTGCAAGAGCTCACTTGGGATTTCATCTGCACCAGCAGCTTTTCCTTTGCTCATGTTTGAGATCGTAGTTATCACTTCAGTTATGTCAGGTTCAGAATCGACATGGCTATGACACCGAGAGGTGTACCATTATATATTGTAAGTGCTATTTTCTGTCCGTAGTCCCTTGGCAGGTCAATAGAAATTCCACGCAAGTGAAATACAAAATATACAATTTTACAACCAAAGTCACACCTAATTTACAATAAAAACTATCCTATGCTCAATCGTTCCTCCTTCCTAAAACCAACAAGAGCGTATCTGGGTCGGAGGTTGCATCAATCGGCTTCAGTGTTTCTTCTAGTTTCTGGGAGAATTTCTTGTTTAGATCAGGTATCATTGTTTTGCTGACATTGATTTTCTTTGACTAAACTTTGTCTAACTTGGTGGTGATATGGTCTAGGTTCAAGCAGCATTACTGACACAACCATACTGTGATCCATGTCGCAGTGTGTTCCGTACTTCCTTCCTTTGCTTCTGAGATACGATGACAAAGTCAAGCTGATGCCATGACTTAGAACAAGGGTGACACCAAGTCATTTTCCTGTGTCTGTTTGAGGGAAATAAGGTGTTGGTGATACGTGATACGACGGTGACTCGTTGGCCATTCTCATTCATGTGCCCCACACCAAACCTCCCAATACAAGCAGGCCAACTTTGGTAATCGTCACCAACACAAGCATTCATGTCTCCCAGGAGGACCAAACGCTCAGAGTTGGTGGAGGTCTTCATTGCATCTTCAAGTTGGTGGTAGAAGAGGTCCTTGTCAGCAGATAGAGCAACGAATGTTGGTGCATAAGCAGAGATGACTTTGATCGTTCCTTAACGAGTGTTGAGCTTAAGAGTGGATATTCTATCACTAACAGCGGTAGGTGTCTGTATGCTGTTGATGAGGCTGTGTGTGTGGGTGGTTGTCATTGCGGTTGTCATGGTGGTTGTCATGGCGGTTTTCAGGGAGGTTGCTGCGCAACTGTGAAAAACAAACTCAGACCCTCAGACCCTTGAGGACAAAAATGTCCCCATTGAAATCCTGAAGTTGGTTAAAATATTTAACCAAGTGAAAGTGAAAATAAACAGTGTTTCCCACACTAATTTGTGGCAGTGCGCCATACAATCAACGCCGGCCGCCACATGTTGCGTTTACTTTTTTTAAAACGCTATTTAAAACACGCAGCTTATTCATTAAGCTGCATTTCCTTTCCCTGCTCTCCCTCCGTCTCTCTGTCACACACACACACACACATACATAGCCCCTCGATCCCCTCTGTGCACACAGTGTCTGTCTCCATGAAAATGAGAGAAGACGGCTGGCGAAATTCACAAGTTCACGAAAGGTTGGTATCTCGTGAACACCTTTACACAATCACACATTAAAAAGTGCTATAAAAATATTTTATATTCTGAATACAATGTTGTCAGTAGGGCTGAACGATTAATTGCATTTGCGATAATATCGCGATATGTTAAAACGCGATTTCCTAATCGCAAAGGCTGCGATTTGGTCTCGATTTGATGACTCGCAAGAGCAAATCAGTCTGCACTACGCAGAGAAAGCATCAACTTAGCACGCTAACGCTACACTGTACCTTGAGCTGATCTCTGTCATTCAAACAATTCTGAGTTGAAGTTTAAAACTTTTACAGCCATTTTAATAAAATGAAGGGTTTTGTTTGGGCTCGAGTCCATACATGCAGTTAATGGATACAGGCACGCAGAACTGAAGGCTCGGTTGGCAACGAGCTAGCTCTGATTAGCGGTTAGCTCCGTTAGCGGTTAGCTCCGTTATAAAGATATAAAGATATGGGTGGAGGAGCTGCCACTGAGAGGGGTAACAATCAGACTGATAAATGACGGTTTGGGGAGCTTTCACAGCAGCGTGGCCGCGGTGTTTCAACGGTTTTATTAGTACAGTTAATCCCACGGCAAGACCACAGCAACTAACGTAACGATAGCCTCTCTGAGCAAGTGCAGTGTTGACGGTGTCGGCACGCAACTTCACGAGGGGGGGGTGGAGGCAGCTCCTCTCTGTGCACTGTAAAAAAATATATGTGTGTGTGTGTGTATGTATGTATATATGTATATATATATATATATATATATATATATATATGTATGTGTTTTTACTTATTTAACTGTCTAGTGTGTAATTGTGTGTTGTTCATACTATACAATGATTTATTGTTTGTCTTTGTTGAATAATACAGAAGACAAAGAGCTTAAAAAAATAATCGAATATCGAATCGCAATCGCAATATTTGGGGAAAAAATCGCAATTAGATTATTTTCAAAAATCGTTCAGCCCTAGTTGTCAGTGTGTTAATGTTGGAGTCCCGAGTCCCGACCCGACTCTTAGCAAACAAGCGATTGCACCTGCTTTAGAAAGTTAACTAGTTGCAAGTTTGCGGTAAAATGCAGTTGGGTTGTCAAGGTCAAAACACTATATGTAGCCGCTGTGAATCAAATAAACTTACTATAAATAATGTTATGTCATTTTTTTACTCTTACACTGAATGTTTGCTGCTTCAATCCAGATGAGTATTGAAAAGTATTTTCCGCAACTGAAAAAGGCACGTGTTAAGGATGAGGACCAGCCTGAACCGGAGGTATCAGTCTGAAACTGAGCTAAACAGTCCGACCAGTGTAATTAGTTATGTTATTAATTTGTTTACAATATTTTCAGGCTTCAACCTGTGTTGCTCAAGCAGAAAGACAGGGTCAGGGAGAGAAAGAGATAGATTTGTTAGGCATTGAAGAAAGAATAGGAGAGGACAGTATCCAATCACTTTTTGATATGAAAATAAGTATTCTCCCCCCCAATATTTCATGGCATTGTTTTTCAGGCAGACATGTTTGTCCTCTAATGACACCAGAGGAACTTTTTAAGTTGAGGTACAAGGGTTAAAATCATATATTTTATTTGTGTTCAAGTATTTTCTACAAATAAAGGATTTTGTAGAAAACATAAAGTAAGACAAAGTTCCCCAGTGTTAAATGAACACAAGCAGCCGCACAAAAACTTCATCACGGCATCACGTCAAAGAATAAGTAAAGTAAGATATGAATCTAAATTTAGTTTCCGTGTTTGGGTTTGGGTTTGATATTATTATCTGGTGTGTTTGTTAGCATGTGTGTTTGAATTGTAGATATTTTGTAGTATGATGCCTGCCCTTGCATTGGGTCTGAATAGAAAAGAGAAAGGACAGATTTGTACGATGGCCTATCACACACACACACACTAACACACACACACACACACACACACACACACACACTCACACACACACACACACACCTCTGGTAGAGTTGGCCTGTGTCCATGCCTGCATCGGCTAGGTTCAGTGAGCCTCTAATCTGTGAATTGAAAACACAAAGACTCCTCATAGACACTCCAACAGAACCAGTCACGCCACCAGACCAAGACTATTGTGGTTATTTTGGGGCTGTGGAATTGGCTAAAGCAGTGCCTCATTAGTATGTAAAGAGGCCTGTGTGTGGTGTGAGTGTGTATTTGGATTTGTACAATTGTTACTGTATTTAGGAATATGCATACAATAAGTGTCAGGTGTGAGACAATACAGAGACTGAACTTAATTGTTGTCTTCCCTGCATGTTCTCAATGTGCTCTGTGTGTGTGTGTGTGTGTGTGTGTGTGTGTGTGTGTGTGTGTGTGTGTGTGTGTGTTGCACTCCTCTTGTCACTAGCTGTCTTTGCTGTGAAGGTTCTGTGGGAAACACATTCCACTGTAAGGAATGGCCCAGCAGAGATACTGAAGCTCTTTTTTTAAGTTGACTAACTCTATGTTTGAAATCTAAGGTGATCGGCCAAAGCTCCTATAGTATCTACGTTTATTCAGAGCAGAATTTAAAGCAGTAAAAAAAAAATGTAAGTGAGAAAAGGAGAGAAGATTTGTGGCGCAAAATATCAATTTAAATTGCATGTTATTTGCTATTTAGGCAAAATGGCACAAACGCCATCCCAATTAGGATTTTTCATGTATTTTAATCATGAGTAAATGGAAATATATAGTATATGATACATAATATATGATTTGCTGTTGCCAATTGCTGGTCACTGTAGTAAAGAAGATATTTGAGAATGGTAAAGCATGTATTGAGCACGACCCGCCCTGCTCTGTCTCTGATTGGCCAGTACTCGTTGTCCTTGTTGGTTGGGGTTGGTTAGGTCTAGGCATGATGAGTGAGATTGGTTGGGGTTAGTGTAAGACATGCCTTCACCATCCTAGGGGGAAAAAATGATTGCTTCCAGGAACATGTCTTCATCATTGCTGGGGTCATTAACCACACAAACCTCAGGAATTATCTTCCCAGACTCTTCCAACGTGTTAAATGCCCAACTAGGGGAAAGAACAGTTAAGATCATGTACCCTAACAAAGAGGACGCTTACAGGAGCATCCCGACAAAAGCCCCAGATCAGAGGCAAATCGGCGTTGGCTCGGCGCTCACCAATCAGCGCCCAAGTGCTATGTGTGTACTGTTGAAAGATGCGAGGCGAGAGACTCTCTGGTGCCTCACAGACACATTCCAGATATCTACAGTAGCAGGCTACATATCTGGAGCTGTCGGGGAGTTGAAAAGCCAATTAGAGCACAAGACACTGGTTGAGGGGAAACCTGGTGGAGGGGTCGCCTGTAACAATAGAAACTTTACTGAATGTTTTGCATTTGCAACATGGACCAAAGTTATTGTTACATGAAGAGGAAGGAGGCTATAAATGGTAATGACGTGTGGAAACGGGCCATTTTGTGAACAGGTATGCCAACAACAACACCCCCTAATCCTCATTTTTTTCTTCTTCTTTGTTTTTGTCCCAGCAAATCCACACACCAACAACGTATAGCGCTTATTTCTGGACATGGACATCCATTTTTAAAATAGAATCCTGTCTCGCACGTGGTATTACGTCATTTCCCGTGTCGTTTTCTGCGCGTTTGACCAGACATAGAATAAAAAAAGTTCTGTTTTATTTTTTTCATTCCAAGCTCGCTTTTCAATGGCATGATGTGAGATTCTTAATTTTGTCTGTTGTTTCCCTTCCTGTCACTCCCCCCCACCCCTCACCCCTCTCCCTCTCCGTGCTGCTGTCAGTTCCTATGAGCAGACAGGCCTGTGTTGTGTTTGGGCCACACAGGGCAGGCTGAAGCTGAAGCCGCCTGACTCACAAGCTCTCGGCTGTTGAGAGAGAGAATGTCACTGCACATTGGGTTGCCTTCACGTTACACAAGCCAATGCACAGACGCACACAGCAAACAAACATCCAACGGGAAAATACACACACACATACTCACAGCACACAGACAGTACACAAACAGAGCAAGCCAAGCAAATCCCAACTACACACGCACACACACACACACACACACACACACACACACACACAGTCACACTGGGCTATTTTTAGCCTGGCCACTCCTATGCAAACTCATATGCAACAGGAAATGCACATGATGGCTGTGAATGACTATGTGGCATATTTTGGCATGTTGTGATTAGCCAATGCTGTCGGGACAGTGATTGATTTGTGCTGTCATCTCTGTCGAATCGAGGATGAAGGGACACAGTGCCGTCAAACTGATATCTCACGCAGGACTATTTCACACTGAGCATGTGTATCACTGAATTTAAACTCTTGGGCACTTCCTCCTTTTTGGTTCAGCTTTATATTTTGGCTAGAGCACAGCAGTACCATGCACCCTGAACTCAAAGGGTAACTTCATTTTTTTTTTTTAAACCTAGACCTTATTTTTCCAAGTTTTTGTGTGTAAATGACTGATGGGAACAACAATCTCTGAAATTGGTCCAGTTTTAAGCAAGATCGCTTCAGTCAGCAGCAGTGAAACAAGCTACAATGTTAGTTATTGGGCAATAGGGCAATTGGGCACCTTCCATTTACGTTCACAAAAGTGCTTGTTTTGCCACTGACATGCTCAGATTATTAGGGCCCGAGCGGCGAAGGCCCTATTGAAACTGAAGGAATTATTTATCCGGCAAATGATTTGCCTTTTTGAGGGGCTTAACATACTCAAAAACTCACCAAAATTGGCGGTCGCATCAAGTCTGGTGAAAAGTTACGTATTTTAAGGGTTTCGGGAATAGGCGCACAAAAATGGCTCGCTAGCGCCCCCTACAAAGATAAAAAATTTTTGCCCCTGCAGTACGTTTAACGTAGACTCACGAAACTTGGTACACGTATGTAGCATGTCAAGACGTCATTGGAGCCATACCCTAAACCCAACAGGAAGTCCGCCATTTTGAATTGAAAGTTCCAAATTTGTGCGATTTTGGCCATTTCCACGTGTCATACTTTAACGAACTCCTCCTAGAGATTTCAGCCAATCAACTTCAAATTTGGTCTGTGCCATCTTAAGATGTTAAAGATGAAAAGTTATTAAAAGAAAAACTTTTCATCATAGGGCATGGCCGTGGCGGGGCGGCCATTTTATGCGTTTCGCCATTGAAACAGGAAGTGGGAGTACATTGTCCAATTGGCTCATAAGACTCTAACTCTGAGGACATTTACCGGACAAAATTCATAAAAGTCATAGCGCCCCCTAGTGGCAACAGGAAGTAGGCCTAAAAGTCAAGGCTTTAACAAACTCCTAGAGATTTCATCCGATGGACTTCAAATTTGGTCTGTACCATCTCAACACCTTAAAGATGAAAAGTTACTAAAAGAAAAACTTTGTGTCAAACGGTGTGGGCGTGGCGTGTTGGCCATTTAGTTTAGCGATGAACGAGAAAGTGGCTGTAACTACAGTTTACATTGTCATATCCATTTGAAATTTCCCTCAATCAACAAGAGTCCAGGCCTGAGGACATATACAGGCCAATATTGACTTTTGGTCATAGCGCTGGCAACCTGGAAATCAGCCTTATATGACAAACATCCGATTTACATGAAACTCATAATGTGTGGTCTGCATGTGATACTGGCACCCCCTATGCCTAAGCCACGCCCCCTTTCATAACTGGTGACCCGTTTAAGGTAGAGTCATGTGTGAGGTATCTGAACTCAGCAGGGAGTTCCCTTTTCATTGGTGACGATTTGCAGTATCTGAGTGCCACGCAAATGCATGGTCGCAAGGAGCGCCGTCCGCCAGTAACCCCGACGCGTAGAGGCGCGAGGGCCTGTCCAATGCTGCTTGCAGCTTTAATTATTCTTAGTGTCTGACGACATTATGGAAAGGATCTCTACAGAGGTCGACCTTTCTGTTAAAGAGTTAAATTTACCAATTCAGTTACAGCATTCTCGCTCAATACTGAACCAATATTAAAGATTTTTGTTCACATTAGTCACTCAGACACCAATGCATGGGGAAAAAGGGTCCAGTTTGGAGAAGAAAAAAAAAATGATCCCCTTTAAGTGACTCCAATTAATTGCACCTGTATGCCTTAAAATGCAGTTTTGGCTCCCCCTCCAAAATAGCTGTGATGTGATTTAATAGCAGTAAAAAAAAACAGGATCTGTTCTGAGACAACACTCACAAGCTCTGTGTGTTTGTGTGACAGCTCAGACAGAATAGTCTCATGTAAGTATCGCCTATACGAACAGATTCATTCTTCAGTGGCACATGCAAGTGCTAAGTGTTATGCAGGGTTTCCGCTGGGCCTAAAAAAGTCTAAAATTAAAAAATCTAAATTTTAGGCCTTAAAAAGTTTTAAATTCGCTAAAGTATTGTCAAACAGGTCTTAATTTCCCTACCTCTAATGCTCACTGAAATGTTCCCGCAGCGCTCAACAATGCTAGTCCAATTATAATTTGCTGTATTACGACTACAAATTAGACCAATATGCAACTTTTATTGCAGCCAATCTAGACACCAGTCCTATAATGCCAATGAGGAAATCGGGGAATTGTTTCAGACAATAGGCTCGTTCCAGATGAGCCAGATCTGCGCAGAATCGATCACCGGCGATCGGCGCCCAATGCATGCCGGTTAGATTTGTGTCCGACTTGATCCATTGACATATATAAAATGGACCAATAGACCCCGTTGCTCTGGACGGAGACCAGTGAAGGCTATTAGAAGCACTTTTCCGGTGATCTCTTCCTTTACTGCGCAGCCTCCAACTGACAGAGACAACGTAAATGTGACGTGAGCAACGTGTCTGAAAGTTGTAAGTCTTCTAGTAGCTGTGCCAAGAGAAATCTCAATCATTTCCAATCTTACAGAGACGGAGAGTGTAGGTATATGTAAGGAGATAACATAAGCACAGGCTAATTATTGCTAACTAACATGCTAGTTAACATTCGTAATTAAACCTAAACAGCTAATGTAAGTCGAAACTGCTCGCGAGCTTCTGCACTATACGGTAATTCCTCTACTGTGCGACAGTAAGTCACTTAGTTATGACACAATCGTTAGCGTATTTTTACAAAAACGTCTGCTACGGAGCCATAACGTGAGGTACAAGGTAATGGAGCCTTTTATACATTGTCGTGTTTCTTTAGAACTAAACAATGGACAAATAGAGTCTTTAAACGCTTCAGATGTAAAGTTAAGTAAAGTGACGTAAAAAAAAAATGGCGGTCAGCGGAATGCTAACAAGAGGTGATGGCCAGTTAGCAACAAAATGGCGCCATGATGGCTCGAGTTCTGAAGCGAAGCTCTTGCTTTTCACCAACTGCAAGAGCCAGGCGGACGCAGGCGGGCCCAGTGCATGCTGGGAAATGCTCCTCTCAGCTGATCGAACAGCTGATTGGTTCAGAATCGACTCAACATGATAACGTTTTATATAAACTTTTTATTGATTTTGAATCGGAGGGATTTTAACTGTGATTTGTCTGATTTAAAAGCTTATTCTGTACAGAACACATGTTGTGAGGCTGATAGTTACGTTTAGAAATCAGAGAGACTAAATCTGTTCAGATTACGGATCATCTACAGTCTGTTGTTAATTAAAATCAGCAACAGATCACATGTAGAGCATTCTGACAGCTACTGTCATAATAAAAACAGCTGGAGACTGTGTAGGAGCTGATATATGGGTCTGATAACATTTTATTAAATCGGAATCGGACCACCAGTGTTTCTGTCACTTCCTGTTCTGACTGAAGGCTGCTGGAATCAGCTGGAAACTGTCCGACTTGAGAGCAGAATTTTGTCACCGCCCCCGGCTGCTGCCGCCTGCTCTCGTCTACTTTACAGGCGAGGCGCAGTTCATCTCGAACGAGCCTATTGTTTCAAACAACCTCTGACATCTGACTTTCTTTTTTTTTTTATGTCGCGATATAGTTCTTAAATTTTATTCATAATGGTCTTAAAATGGTCTTAAAAAGTCTTAAATTGGACTTGGTGAAACCTGCAGAAACCCTGAGAACTCCTATATACCAGCTCTCTTGTATTTATTTTCCACGAGTCCCTCAGGAGATATTCCTCTCGCTCACCTGCAGTTAAAATTAAATGTTTCATATTTTGTTTCCTTTTAGTTTTATTCAGCATATGTGTGTGTATTTTTTTCTCTCTGCAGCAATCCATGAGTTCCCCAGGGATTACTTCACCAACCAGGAGCGTGTTGATGGAGCAGTGGGTCTACATGTCCTTTGTGTGAGTGTTACCTGCAGCACTCTGTACAATGTACACACTTAGAAAAGGATGCCAATGCTTAAAGCTACATTGTGTAAGAATTTCTCCCATGTAGCTGTGAAATTGTATATGACAACCAACTGAATATTACTTTCTAGCTCTTCCTCCTACGGTGGCCAAACCCGAAATTAGCTCTCTCCATCGTTTACACGCAGCTGTTCTTGACTCTAATATTAACTTTGGTCTTGTTGCTTTGCCTGTCGCGTTGTCGTTTTAATTCTCTTTTTCGCTTCCCTGGCGAGTAATCTCCCACTGGCATTCGTCACGGTGTGGGATGCCACTGAGTGTAAAAGGGCAAAAGGCGGAGGTATGTCCCTCTTTGGCTAAAGTATTTTAAAGATGGAGGCGCATCATGCTGGCTGTCATTCGAGCGACTCGCTCGTATGTATTCTGAATGATTCTAAATGGCAGATTCTACGCTTACGAGAATACTTTGATTAGTTGGTGGAAGTAATTACATATGAATGAGCACATATTTGTGAAAGAATAAAGTTTTTTTTTTGCTAAGAATCAACTCAAAAAATTACACAATGTAGGTCTCCTGCTGTGTTTGAGCTATGTAACTGGTTACTGGTTGCACTGCATTCGTGGTTCGACTGCTCATGACTGTTGTCCAAGATGGCGCCCGAATGTAAACACGAACGCTAAAGTCTTTATAATCTATCTTTTTAATAAACTGTCTCTACACTTACAAAGTTCTCAATGCTTCGGTTTGCATGTAGGGACCCTCATTATGTTACCATTACAGTCAGAGGTGTCAAAAGTATTCACATTCATTACTCAGGTAGAGACATACAGTGCCTTGCGAAAGTATTCGGCCCCCTTGAACTTTTCGACCTTTTGTCACATTTCAGGCCTCAAACATAAAGATATAAAACTGTAATTTTTTGTGAAGAATCAACAACAAGTGGGACACAATCATGAAGTGGAACGAAATTTATTGGATATTTCAAACCTTTTAAACAAATAAAAAACTGAAATATTGGGCGTGCAAAATTATTCAGCCCCCTTAAGTTAATACTTTGTAGCGCCACCTTTTGCTGCGATTACAGCTGTAAGTCGCTTGGGGTATGTCTCTATCAGTTTTGCACATCGAGAGACTGACATTTTTGCCCATTCCTCCTTGCAAAACAGCTCGAGCTCAGTGAGGTTGGATGGAGAGCGTTTGTGAACAGCCGTTTTCAGTTCTTTCGACAGATTCTAGATTGGATTCAGGTCTGGACTTTGACTTGGCCATTCTAACACCTGGATATGTTTATTTGTGAACCATTCCATTGTAGATTTTGCTTTATGTTTTGGATCATTGTCTTGTTGGAAGACAAATCTCCGTCCCAGTCTCAGGTCTTTTGCAGACTCCATCAGGTTTTCTTCCAGAATGGTCCTGTATTTGGCTCCATCCATCTTCCCATCAATTTTAACCATCTTCCCTGTCCCTGCTGAAGAAAAGCAGGCCCAAACCATGATGCTGCCACCACCATGTTTGACAGTGGGGATGGTGTGTTCAGGGTGATGAGCTGTGTTGCTTTTACGCCAAACATAACGTTTTGCATTGTTGCCAAAAAGTTCGATTTTGGTTTCATCTGACCACAGCACCTTCTTCCACATGTTTGGTGTGTCTCCCAGGTGGCTTTTGGCAAACTTTAAACGACACTTTTTATGGATATCTTTAAGAAATGGCTTTCTTCTTGCCACTCTTCCATAAAGGCCAGATTTGTGCAGTATACGACTGATTGTTGTCCTATGGACAGAGTCTCCCACCTCAGCTGTAGATCTCTGCAGTTCATCCAGAGTGATCATGGGCCTCTTGGCTGCATCTCTGATCAGTCTTCTCATTGTATGAGCTGAAAGTTTAGAGGGACGGCCGGGTCTCGTAGATTTGTAGTGGTCTGATACTCCTTCCATTTCAATATTGCTCGCTTGCACAGTGCTCCTTGGGATGTTTAAAGCTTGGGAAATCTTTTTGTATCCAAATCCAGCTTTAAACTTCTCCACAACAGTATCTCGGACCTGCCTGGTGTGTTCCTTGTTCTTCATGATGCTCTCTGCGCTTTACACGGACCTCTGAGACTATCACAGAGCAGGTGCATTTATACGGAGACTTGATTACACACAGCTGGATTCTATTTATCATCATTAGTCATTTAGGTCAACATTGGATCATTCAGAGATCCTCACTAAACTTCTGGAGAGAGTTTGCTGCACTGAAAGTAAAGGGGCTGAATAATTTTGCACGCCCACTTTTTCAGTTTTTTATTTGTTAAAAAAGTTTGAAATAGCCAATGAATTTCGTTCCACTTCATAATTGGGACCCACTTGTTGTTGATTCTTCACAAAAAAATACAGTTTTATATCTTTATGTTTGAGGCCTGAAATGTGGCAAAAGGTCGAAACGTTCAAGGGGGCCGAATACTTTCGCAAGGCACTGTAGATACTTGGGTTTATAAAGACTTCTGTAGAAGTTGAAGTATCAACTCAAGCTTTTTACTCAAGTAAAAGTGTAAAAGTAATGGTTTCAAAACTACTTAAAGTATACAAGTAAAAGTAATGTAAGGCAGAGATCTTCAACAGGGGTCCTCAGAGTCAATGCAGGGGGCCTCCAAATTATTGTAAATTCTTCTTTAAAAGTCTTTAAAAATATTATATTAACATGCCTTAACATAATTCCAACATATTATTAGCAAATATAAATTCCCACTGATGATAGGCTTACTGGCCAAGGTAAGGTAGTCACTAAGATATCAGCCCATAGATACAGTTAATCCTAAATTTACTGTGCCACATATGTAACATTAAAATATGATTTATAAAATCATGCCAACAATTAATATTTTAATAGCTTATGAAAAAAAGGTATGTAAGAAGGATTTAGGTTGCCCTAACAGTTATTGTAGGCCCAGTTTAATATGCAACTTAATTTCATACAATATGTAGTAGGGGGTCCCTGCTACATCTCACTTTAAGTTAAGGGGTCCTTGGCTTAAAAAACGTTGAAGACCCCTGATGTAAGGGGAAAAAAATGCCATTAAGGACAAAAGATTAACCCCAAAACGTGGAACCCCACTTCCACAAAAAACGTTTTTCTAAAGGCCATAATGACTATAATAATGTTATATTAAAATCATACCTGCAAACTCAGAAGGGCTAAAAAGGTGACACATCTCTTCTGTGTTTTTCAGAACGGCAGCTACAGTCTGGTGTTAGAATCCTCTCCAGTGAAATACAGACACACTTTTACACCGTTAAGCTGTCAGCATTTTAACCGTGTTTACTCCAGCTACTAGCTAACGGTAGGCTAATGTTACCGGCTGCCAACGGTAGTGTTAACTAGCGTCCCGTGCGGCGATGTGTCAGTTCCCTCTAACGTCCGTTTTCGGAGCATCAGAGAGAAGCGGAGTAATTTAAGTGGCACCTAAATAAGGCACCGAAATCCGCATTGCTATTTGCTCCGGTAGATAACGGTCGTTAAAGGACCGGTGCCGTATTAGCACCGGGTCTTTGCAGGTGCGATGGATCGCGTACAAACCAATAGAGAGCCGAAGTCACGCCCCTTCCGGTGGACCTCATGGGACCTTAACTCGGAAAAAAATATGAACGGTAGTGAACGGGGAGAAGCAAATTATTTTTTGATCCCGTTTGAATTGAGAAATGGATTACAAATATGATGTTCGTCAATTTAAAAGAAAATTTTTCAACCGAAGAAAGTCTCAGTTAGCCGTAGGTTTGTATATGACCACTTAGTTTTGTGTGAAACCGCTCAGTGAACTACATCTCTCGTCTCACACAATCTACCTCACCTAGCTTGATGCTCGGCGCTAGCTAGCTAGCTAGCTTAGCTCTGTTAAACAACACGTAACGTTATCTTAACTGATGGATTTAATCCAGTGAAGTGTTTTCAGCAGAGAAGCAAAAGAACAAGCAAGATCCTCTGCTCATTAGAGTAACGTTATATCCCGGGTACGATACCCACAGAGACATCGTAGCTTCAGCGAGACGTCATCCATGAAGTGTGTAGTCTTTCTAATTACGTATTTTCACAGTCTTATACTTCAACAGTTTAACAATAAACTGAGACTTTCTTCGGTTGAAAAATAATGTTTTAAATTGACGAACATCATATTTGTAATCCATGGCTCAATTCAAACGGGATAAAAAAATTATTATTATCTCTCCATTGACTCTCGTTCATATTTTTTCGAAAGATAGGTCCGATGGACCGAAGTAGAAGGGCGTGACTTCGGCTCTCTATAGGGTGTCGGAATGGTATATGTTTATACTTCTCATCCAACCACAATCAAATTCACTCTATCCGGATGGAGCGATTTGGATAGGTTTTTTTTTGTGTGTTTTTGAACAATGACGAGCCGGAATGAAAACAAGCCGAATTGAAATAGGAGTAACGACCTTATTTTTAAAATGTAAGGAGTAGAAAGTACAGATAATTGCGTGAAAATGTAAGGAGTAGAAGTAAAAAGTATACCGTAAAATGATTACTCCAGTAAAGTATAGATACCCAAAATTTCTACTTAGGTAAGGTAACGAAGTATTTGTACTTCGTTACCAGCACAGTAACGATTAAAGCCCCCAAAAACGTATCACACACTAGCTAGTACCGTGTGATGAACAGGAAGCTAGTTAGCAAGCTAGCAACATACAGATAAACTAGCAGCTTCACATCACACGGTCAAACGGTTAACATTCAGTACTCACTGCAGACTGAAACAACTCAAGAATAGCTTCATTTGCTGCAACACTAGCTAAATAGAAAGAGTACAAACTTACATCGTCTCTGACTTCTGAACGGACAACCGTAATGAAAAGAAACACGACGCGATCTTGGGGATTAATTAGCATACGCAACTAACGTAGCCGTAACTACACACCGTTCTCTTAATACATACATACTACACACACTGTAACCTACACAGTCTCCGTAGCGTAAGGAATTCACAACAGTAATGAGTAACGATGCAGCACATAAAAAATTTATCGGAGTAAAAGTATTAAACGCATCGAAAATATGTACTCAAGTAAAAGTGGAAGTAGGAGAAAAAAATAATAGGCTACTCCAGTAAAGTACAGATACAGCCTTTTAGTACGTAAGTACAGTAGTGAAGCAGTTCTACTTCGTTACTATACAGCTCTGATGCTAAGCTAAGTTAGCTGGCTGCTTGAGGTAGCTTCACGGGCATGAGAGTGGTATCATTCTTCTCATTTAACTCTTGGCACATTTCCCAACATATCAAACCTTTGCTTTAAAGTGATGGTTCAGAGTAATTCACCCCCCGGGCTTTGAAACCATGACCTCGATCCAAACACCCCCGAAGCTTCCCTTAGTTTTTCACATGGGTCTAACAGTTAGAGAGTTAAGCGTTAGTCGCTGAATAGCTTAGTTGCGGGCCAATGGACCCACATTTGTATCTCTTAATGTGGCCATAACGACTAGTTCGAAATAATACCCAAGGTCTACACTAGTATATATAGGTTATGCACTCATAAAAAGTGGATTGGAAAGTTTGTAAGTACACCAGAAGTTTATGTAAATAACACTTGCCGCTGGCTTCTGCTCTCTGCTGTTGTTGCTGCTGTGAGGCGAGTGTGCTTAGGGACATCTACAAATTACAACACGAAAAGAGATGCAACAAAATATTTTTAATTTAACTTATTTTTTAAAGTAAGTGCTGTAATATAACTAGCAGGAGACAAGTAATAATTGAGGTAAGTTTGGAGACATTACCTTATTTAATCATTAAATTAATACATATTTTTGTTGTATCTCTTTTCGGTGTAGTAATTTATAGACGGCCCTAAGCACTCGTCTAACTGCAGGTAGCCGCAGCAGCAGCAACAGCAACAGAGAGCAGAAGAGAGCAGGCAAGTGTTCATAAACTTCTGGTGTACTTACAAACTTTCCAATCCATCGTTTTATGAGAGCATAACCTATATATACTAGTGTAGACCTTTGGTATCATTTCGGGCATTATTAGTGGGGTCATTTAAGAGATACAAACTTGGGTCCATTAGCCCCACGCTAAGCTACTCAGCGGCTAACGCTACTCTACGCTAACTCGCCCAGTGTTAGACCCAGGTGAAAAAAGCTTCTGGGGGGGTGTTTGGCTCGAGGTCATGGTGCAAAGGACCCTAGGGTAAATTACTCCGAACCATCACTTTAAATAGGATAACATGATCATACCTCTGCCGTCTACTATCAAGGAATGGAAGGGGGACCCTGAAGAAGTGGCCTTGGATAGCAGACACAAACTAAGTTAGCTTAGCATTAGTCAAGTGAATGGTGATTTGAGAGCTTGATGCTCTATGTGGACTGTGAGATAGACAAGGTTTTGTTCCATCTCCTTCAATAAAACACGCTTGACTTTATTTTTCCTGATATCTCATGAGCTTTCTATGAAGTAAAGTAGCTAAATAAGCTACTGTATGTTATCCGAGGAATAAGGTGTATAAACCACTGCTTCTGGGAGGCTAACTGTTTATGAAGGTTCTTTGACAAACTCAAAGTGGTAAAAATGTATGGGAGTATTATAGTATATAATTGGTTTTTATCAAGGCTCAGTTTAGGTTTAGCTAACATCAGGTGAATGATGGTAGAACCTGTTATTCCACAGGAAAGCCACCACAAATGTTTTTTCAGCAGGCATCTTTGCCAGTTGTGTATTGTCCCTTTACCAGGGTATGTGTGTGGTGTGCGTATGTGGGCGTGTGCAGACGGTCTACATGTTCCTGGCCCTGGCCTTGGTGTGTGACGACTACTTTGTCCCGTCTCTGGAGAAGATATGTGAGGTAAGAGAGCACCGCCTCCACTGAGCTTCCATCACTTCACAACAACTCCCTTTGGGATGCGCTGGGATGTATTTCTGTGAAGAATAGTGTTTTCCTTGTTTGTCTGTCTTTGTTTCTTTATTCTTTATTTATTCTTTCATTTTTTTTCCTTTCCTTCTTTCTTTATGTCCTCCTCTTATCCTCTCTTCACCAGCGTCTCCAGCTGAGTGAGGATGTTGCCGGAGCAACCTTTATGGCAGCAGGCAGTTCAGCTCCTGAACTGTTCACCTCTGTCATTGGTGAGAACACACACACACACACACACACACACACACACACACACACACACACACACATTTTGTGTAATAAGACTGGATTAATATTACTTTTCCTTGCCATATTTAACTTTAGCTATACAGACTGTAGACTATACAATGTTACTCCACTAATGTTTTGTGCATTTTATGATTTTAGGTTATCATTACTCTCATAATACTTTTGTTATAATAATTTGTATTTTCTATTTATTGCTAGTATATTTACATATCCAGATATTTGTATTTTATTGCAATGTATAGCTATGTTTTCCACAACATTTCTCTAGAGATTGAGAGTTGCAAATAGGCTTGTTGCAAACGTTTAAGCCTGTTACTACTTAAATCTATGAGTTCAACTGCAATTTTTCATTCTTAGATTTTTCTTATTAATTATTTTGAGAGGTTTCAAGAGGTACATGTGTCCCATATTTCACAGAAAAAGGAAAAAAAATAGAGAAAAGTCAGGAAAAAATACAATTTTATGTGACAGAATTTTTAATTTCTTATTCCAATAAACGTCTGGTGACACTCAGATTTACCCCAAGTTAAATGTCATTAACCTTTTCAGAATAAGGTCCCTGTGAACATAAATATAAAAAACATAAATATATAGAGACTTTTTTTTTTTATGCAAACTCAATTATTATTCAGTTACCGTTAGCAGGGCTAATATAGCATTGTGGATCAGGTGGCTTTTTGACTACAATCACACCCCAGAACCATGTCAACATCACCAAATACACACAACCAAAAGATGTGAACCAATAGCTTTAGATTAGATTAGATAGACTTTATTGATCCCAAATTGGGAAATTTCAGTGCTGTAGCAGCAAAATATCAGACACACAGCACACATACATAATATACAAGAAATAATAAATGAAGGAAAGAATGTACAAACATATATACAAGTTGGGAATAAAAATGTACAACTATTTAAATAGTATTTATAAAGATGGAAGTGTGATAATTTGCGTTTGCGATCTGCTGCAGGAGTTTTCATCACGAAAGGTGACGTCGGGGTCGGCACCATCGTGGGCTCGGCCGTCTTCAACATCCTCTGCATTATTGGAGTGTGTGGGATATTCGCCCTAGAGGTATAGTGCAAAACACAGACACACGCACACACACGTACCTATGTCTGTTTCTCTCTCTCTTTCCATGTTTCCCTCCCAACATTCATGCAAAAACATTACCAAGCATTTTCAACACTGCGCTGTTAGGTATGCATCCATGAGCCGACCGACGTTGTTAAAGAATAATATTTTATTTAGAATTTTCTGCAGTACGCCCAAGTTGATACCTTTAAAAAAAAAAGTGCAGCAAAAGTGTGTGTGTCAGAAAAACATATCTGTCTCGTTCACTGCTGTAATCCCGGGAGGAAAAGAGAAACATACTTGAAAGATTTTTTTTTCCTATTTAGATTACATGTTATGTAAGGCCAAAACAGACACACACACACACACACACACACACACAGAGCTTTGTTTATCTTGTTAGTAGTGCACAGCAGTGAGTACCTTGTGGGATGTGTTACTCAACAGGACAAAAAATGTAGTTCAGTTGCATCATCTCACTCCTCTGTGTCTGTCTGTCTGTCTGTCTGTCTGTCTGCCTGTCTGTCTGTTTCCCAGGCAATCCGTCTCACCCGCTGGCCTCTGCTCAGAGACTCTACGTACTACACCCTGTCTATCTCTGCTCTTATAGTGGTAAGGAACATCTTGATATTACCCAAACACAGTCATATTAAAGCTACAGTGTGCCACTATTTTATATTAATGAAAGTTACATTCAAGCCATTGCCAAATGAGTTGATACAAAGCCTATTAAGCCTATCAGCGCCAGAAAAAGCTCTCTGTAGTTCTCAGTATGGCTACATTTACAAAATGGTGTAGTCTGGTGACATTCGCACGCAGCAGCTTAAGTGATGCGTTTTACGTCACCGCTGAGAAAGAACAACAGCAGCGTTTAGCTTTGGAAAGGAAGAGGAGTGCTGCAACAGGTGAAGGCATGGCTGAAAACCCAAAGAAGCACCCACGAAATGTTTTGGCCAATGATTGTACTGCTAGGAAAAGAGCTACACATTCAGCAGAAGAACTAAAATGACCGAAGTAAAATTTAAATTACAAGATAATTACTTCTCCTGAAGAGTCCATGTCCTTGATTTGACGGGATAAACGCTACTAGCAGCTGCGTGGAGGAGTGGTGGGAGTGGTGTGGGATCACCTAAGGCATGTGGATGCTCCGACAGTGTTGTTGTCATTACTTTCATCATTGGGGCAACAAAAAATGACGCACTATAGCTTTAACATTGCAATTACAAAGATTCATGCTAGAGTGTCTTGCGAGGAGAATTATGAATATATTTTTAACTTAACAACCAGTTGGACTGATTGTGATTGTCCACATGTAATTATGCCTTTGTGTGTTGACAACATGTGGGATTTCGACAGCTGTGTGAATTACATATTCAAATCTAGGACTTTCACTTTCACTTCATTTTCCACTTTTCCATATTACAGTTCATCTATGACGAAAAAGTGGTTTGGTAAGTCTAATTTTTAAATAAATGTTGATTGTTTAAAATTAATCACAAGAATGAACTGCATGTCTCAGATTGTAATTTACAGAATAATTCACATGCTAAATTCATTGTACGTTGCAGGTGGGAAGCTCTCACATTGATTCTGATGTATTTCGTCTACATTTTGATCATGAAGTAAGTACTATAATTAAGTTCAACACCTTATGTTTTTTTCTTAAAGAATACTCATTGACAAAATAAGGGTACTTTAAAACAGCGGCCACAATCCACTGATTGCAGTCACCTGTCAAAGCATATCAGTGTAAACTTGTTAGTTTTCACCAGTCAGAATGCTCTCCGAGAGCCATATTGCTGTGTCAGTGCCTATTCACATTAAAAGTTGTTGTAAAGCAGGTCGTGGTCAGGTTCTGCACATTATTTTTCAAATCAAATGGGTGAGATTGGATTATCCCACTTATACCATGGCCAAAATGTAACTTTTGGTAACTATTTCTTTTTGGAAACAATGTGTTGGCACTCTCTGAGTCAACCTGTGTACAAGTATTAAACTAGAATGCAGATGATGACTCTATGTCAGAGTGTTATGTCCCTATATTGTCTGGCGTTTTCACACCTATAGTTTGTTTGCTTTGGTCCAAATCAGTTGATGAGTTTGTAAACTTGGAGCGATTTCCCCTTGGTTCGGTTTCGTTGCACACCTGGAAAAATCCAACCGTACCAAAATGCCCAAAGAACCGCACCAAGGGGTAAAACCAACTCTAGTGCGATTAATCCGAACTAAATATGTCAGGTGTGAAACCACCCTAGGAGATGAGGACTAACAATTAAATAAACCCAGTGGGGGGGGATGGGGGGGGGACACGGGACAGGTGGAAGCAGTTCAAGGGTAAAGTAATTTATTGTTAAACCAAGGAACACCACAAACAACTGAAAGCGATCTCTACAAAAACCGAAGATTAATATTAATCACTAAAAGTAAACTAAAGAGCGAAGTTTTTAACAAAGTAACGACCAGGACTCGGTTAACACATTCTAATAAACACTACAACGCTTCACAGCACAACCGTGTTGGAGCAACACACACGGCTTCCACTCAGTCGTCTGGCACACTGGCTGCTGAAGCTCGGCGAGGCCACGTCTTGCTTTTTCCTGATTATCACAGCTGAGCAGCTTCAGCTCGCGGGTGTGATGTCACCGGCAGGGGCGCACACCTGGAGAGGATCAAAGCACAAAACCCAGACACAAAAAACCACGGCACGTACAGTAACACAGAGCCTTTCAGTTAGCTGAAGATAATGCACACCGCGCAGCCAATCTGAATTGACTGTGGCCTGGGAATAAAAAGTGTTATTTAATGTTGATGGAAACATTTAGGAAAAAAGGACACTACATAAAATATCAAATGTAGATGAACATTGGAGCACGATAAATCTGTTGTCAGTCAAACAAAACTGGTAAGTAACTGCAAAGTGTTTTGTGATCCAAAAATCACAAATCATGGGGCAGATTCACAGATGCTGTATATAAATGTTGAGATAATTAAATAAATGTGTCTGTTTCAGGATGAACTCCCATATTGTTCGTTTCCTGGAGAGGCGGAAGAAGAACCCATCTAGTTTAAGGAACGGAGCGGCCAATAACGCTGAGCTAGACGATGGCTGTGATGCTACCGCTGTTCTACTGAAGAAAGGTACACTTTATATTTTACAAGGATTCAACAGCTGGGTGCATATAAGTACTGGGCAGATGGATAAACTGTTGTTTAACCAGGAAATAGTTTGTTTACCACTTCAACAAAAGAAATACATGTTTAGTAGTGAGGGATTGGTCAATGTATTCTTTAATTCAGGACAGATCCAGGCTAGCTGTTTCCCTCTGCTTCCGTTTGTTATGTTAAGCTAAGCTAAATGGCTCCCTGCTGCGTTATTATGGATCCCACGTAACTTCTAGGCAAGTCCCGCCCTACGAAGCAGCTCAGTTGGTTGGGGTTAGGCATTGACCTTGAGTGGTTAAGGTTAAGATAGCCGATTTTTCAGGGGATAGGACCTGAACAAATCGGGTTATGTTACCTTGTGTAAGCATGGACGCCTGGCCAATAGTAGCGTGTGAATGCTATTGAAGAGCAGTTCTTGCCTAGAAGTTGCGTGGGTTCCATAATAACACCTCCCTGCTCCATCTCCATACTTGGTACTGAAGAAAGAGAAAAAGTGTATTATCCAAAGTGTTGACAACAAGATCATCCACAACACACACAGACATTCCTCGATTTATAGTAAGATAGATAGATAGTTAGATACATTCATATTAGTCCACTCAATCAGAATCTGAATACTTTTGATCCCCTTTTGAATATTGATCCCCTAAGGGAAATTGTTTAGTTTTAGTTGCTCACAGTCCAGTTCAAGGTAAAATAAGAGTAAGAAAAGAGCAAGTCAATAAGTGTACAGTAACATAAAGTAACATAGCTACAGTAACAAATAAAAATGTTAAGTAGAAGTAAAGTAAGATTAACTTAAAAGAGTGTTTCTAAAGATTAAACTATTTCTATTGTAGTGCAGTGTGAACATAACATACAGTGTCAACATGAATACATACAAATTATAAAGTACAGTGGGAATATAGGTAGCAGCATAAGCATAAGTGCCTGTGTATATTGTGTAATTACCTGTGTGTGTGTGTATGTACTGTGTGTGTGTGTGTGTGTGTGTGTGTGTGTGTGTGTGTGTGTGTGTGTGTGTGTGTGTGTGTGTGTGTGTGTCCTGCAGCGAACCACCACAGGAAGCCGTCGGTGCTGATGGTGGACGAGCTGATGTCGGCGTACCCCCACCAGCTGTCCTTCTCCGAGGCGGGCATGAGAATCATGATCACCAGTCACTTCTCCCCGAGAACCCGCCTCACCATGGCTTCCCGCATGCTTATCACCGAGGTCAGGATGCACACAGGCGCACCACAGCTGCACTTTTGATCGAAATAAAGAGAGACAAAACAAATTGCTGCCATTTCCAGTTTGAAGCAGACTGCAGTGTGTTTTGCCTTGGAGGGAAAAGTGTTTCAGACAGCCTCTTTAACAAGGTAATCTGGTGCTGCGCGAGGCACCGCCCTACAAATCTGCTCAACCACTGAGGATTCTAGGCCTTAAGTGTTTTTGTACATTTCTCAAGGACCAGTGAAGACATGATGTAGACATCTGTGCTAACTCCACCCAGGATGCAGTTGTTTTTCCTCTGCAGATAGTTACTCAAATATTTTACTTCATACATGTTTGCAGGAACAGCTGCATGCTTGGCCGGTTATTGTAATGATGACAAACTGCTAGTTATTCATAGTGCTGGGACAATATGCTTTTGTCCCCATTCAATTCTTTCACGATACATGGGTGCCAATTTGATCTTTATTGCGATTTTCATATATTGGTGATTGTAGAAGTATTGCGATTCGATAGTGTTGAGTATAGCGATTTTCTTTTCCTTCTTTAACAAAAACAAAAGTTGAATAATCCACTTATAGAGACAATATATCATGAGACATTTCTAAAAATGAATTATTTTCTAAGAAGGATGCATTTATTTCATTTGTAAAGAAGTACATAACATGGATTTTCTGAATTTTCAGCTTTTGTTACCTAGTGATTCACATCCTACAATGTTTCCATATCGACTGATGACACCTACAGTCAACAGCGCTGCTTCATAGCATCTTAAGCTAGTGCTAACATTACCTTCACAGACAGGATGAGCTGCTTAATAGCCCTGTATCTTGGATGTCTCAATTGAAATCTTTAAGGTCACAAGATTAAACCAATAATATCTGACTAAATGTTTAAAGGGAGATTCTGACAACTCTGTTCACCAGCTGTCATTTACACAGCTGAGCTAGCTGTCAGACATTTATGTGATCTTGTCTGTAGAAAAAGATTCACCACTCTGTTGGTCATATATGAACAGCCCACTGCATATCTTTCCAAACATAAAGACATGATACAGAGTGCTGTTTCGTCTTCCACAAAAAATCTTTTGCCAAGCATAAACAGTGGATGTGCCCATTGTCATGATAGCCGATGAAATTGATAGACGCTAGCTTAAACCTTCACTAGCTACAGCTTGTTACAACACTATTTATTACGCAACTTTATAGTTGAAATTTGCAACTTTTGCAATCAAAGAAATTACTCTTTCAAATTGCATTTTCAAAATAAAAGTGTTGAAGTGTTCAGCCCGAGCGTAAGACATGACACACAAAGAGCCACAGACTGAGCTGCAACCCACATTAGCTTATAACTAAAGTCTCTTTTTTGACTTCAAACAAAGACACACATCTTTCTGACTGTCCTACCAAACAAATATCCACCAGAGGAAAACCTAGAGCCTAGATCGCTAATGAGCCAGTCAACTGTGTCACGCTAAACAGCTAAAAAACTCAACTTCAAGTGTCACAAAGTGATGAATTTTTGCTTTTTTTTTTCCCAGTAAATATAGCAATCTGTTGCCCAAGTCTGAATTTCATATTGATGAATGAAGCTGCTGTATGATCAGGGTGTTCCATCAGTATGTTTGTATAACATACTGATAGATTTGTATTTTTTTAGTTTGACCTACATTTGTGCATGTCCTTTGGTGGTGTCCTAGGCCATTACAGGTTTCTACCACACCCTCACACGTGCAGTATTTTTGTATTTCTTCAATGTAATTTGTATTTTATGTTCGGTGAAACACTTAAACTAAACTAACTCTGTGTGTGTGTGTGTGTGTGTGTGTGTGTGTGTGTGTGTGTAATACAGAGGCAGCGTCTAATCAACACCCGGACTTTGACCAACGGTGACTCGGATGTTCCAGTGAAAGGAAGAAGTAGGCGGGGCATAGAAAATGGGCTGTCCAAGGCTGAAAGGGATGTCGGAGACGACCAAGAGGCGGGCAACGAGACGGAGACCGAGGACAATGAGAACAACGAGAATGATGAAGAGGAAGAAGAAGAGGAAGGAGAGGGACCCTTGGTACCCTTCCAGTGCCCAGGTACCTGCTGGAGATGCATCTGTGTGTTATTGCAAATTATTTATTTTGCGTCACTTTTGTTTAAAGGTCTCATATTGTAAAAATAATGTCTTTTTGATTATAAAGCAGGTCGAGGTACTATATGAATACTGTCAAAGTATCAAAATGACAATCTACAGAGAAATGCACACATCTGTATTCCGAAATTGTGCCTTTGAACATGCCTTCAGGAATTCTGTGCGGTTGTGATGTCACAGCTATACAAAATATATATAAAATAGGTATAAAGTGCTGCTACAGTCATTCCCCGGCTGCAATGATGGTGCAGAGATTCCGAGAGTGCAGATGCAGAAGACCTGAAAACGCTGACCAATCAGAGCAGACTGGGTTTTTTCGGGAGGGAGGCTTAAAGGGACAGGTGCTAAAATGGAGCGTTTCAGGCAGAGGGTGATGATCTATACACATGTTAGATCATGTTTCATTACAGAGTTCTCTGTTGATTTGTGTTTGTCACTGTGTGCTCGTGATGGAAAAATGTAAACAGAGAGCAGCGTGCCAGAAATACAGATAGAGCACGTAGATCCCCCCTTCAAAACCAGGCTAATGTTGGAAGTCCCTCTAGTGGACAGAATGTGTAACAACACATCACATGCTTATAGTGGAATTGACAATGCATAAGCCTGAGTAGTGGAGTACATATTTATAACAGATTGTATATGAGCATTAAATATTTGAATATTATTTGAATATAAAAAAAAATTACAAATGAAATTCGAGGAATTATAGAGGAAGACTGACAGCTCTAATGTCTATTAGTGCATTCCATTTATCTCGGAACTCGGACGCCGAAGCTGGGAATGACGTCACACCCGAGTTGAATGCGTTCCATTTACAAGTCGGATTTTCATTGTTTTCATTAGCTCTAGCCAGGTTCGCCATTGTTAGCAATGCCAGTTAATAACAACGCATTACGCTGCTTTTTGTGCATGCAAACAGCATAACAATATGTCCACAGATATCAGACGGACAGCACTGTGTGTACGACTGATTTAGTAAGACGCTAATGAGGCAGAAGTGCTAATAACTGTACATTACTACAGCTTTCACAACTGTTTGATGCAAGGGGCATCCATGTTGGATTTTTAGCTTGCGGTACTCGGTGGTTGTCCGAGTTCCGAGCTTGGAAATCCGAGGTCAGGGGGCGTGTTTCTGACTTTGACATCGGAAAATCAAACTTCTGAGTACAAATGGAACGCACTTTATGTCACGGGAGGTAGTTCAGAGAACCCAAGTGCAGAACACAGAGGCGGAGGCTAGTTTTGGAACAAGGGATCAAACTGATGTTACTTGTTGAGAATTGGCAGCAGAGTGTTTGTGGCCAGAGGAGAGCAGGGGCTAGGCGAGGAGGAATCAAGGGAGGGTTGAGGCTGGCAGTCGGTGTTCAAGGCTGAGAGGGGAAATGGCAGAGGGAAGCCAGGCACCGTCACAGTCCAGAGAGCCGGGGAGAGCGGAGCTGATCCAGTGCGGTTTCCAGGCAAAGCAGGAGAGGGACAGAGGCAGGAGTTGGGGCGGGGGGAATGCTGCAGGCAGAGGGAGGGAGTAGAAACAGTTTAGCATGTTAAGTAGTTTTTATCCTTTTTTAAATTAACTTGTTAACATACTACTGCATTCTTGCCTTTATGAAAGCGCTGTATTTAACCATACAATGTTCACCTGTGTCTCACTTTGCAAAAACATACATCCTTTATTACCGATACTAACAATGAAGCGCAAACGTCTCTACATTTCAAAGCTATATGGACAGAAGTTTTTTTTTAAAACAGAATAGGACTGCAAACTGTTCTTAGGGGTGGACATCAGTTTAACTTAGTGTCACGGCACAACCACAACCCTGGGGAAATCTTAATTACTCTCGTTACGTCTAGGGATTGCAGAGCTTGGCTTTGCTTATGCATTTGAAAACTAAAAACGCTAAACACTTAGCTGCCCGACTGAAGGTAAAGATGAGACCTTTGCGCTCCTCTCTTTGGACCAGCTCTGTCTTTTTTCAGGTGTCAAACAGCGTCAACATCAAGTTGACAGTTCATTTGTAGACATTTGTAGACATTTGTAGACGCGGAAATAACACAACTTGTTGGGGAAAATGTCATGACAAATCAGCCAATAGAAACCAAGAGGTGGATTTTGACGGGACATAGTATATATCCCCTGCCTCCATGTATCTGAGCCATGACACTGTAGGCTAGATTTATCAAGCCGTTTGCGCCTGTTTCCAGGCGCTAATTGGTCGCAAAGACGGACGTAACCGATGCGGGCTATTTATAAACAGGGCGCACTTGGGTAAAATCGCAGATTGTCTGCCACATGAGCGAGAAGAGACAAGTTGCGCTTTCAATATGCGTTCGTGGGAGGGTCGTGGGGAAAGTGGGAGTTCCACTCTAAAAGGTGGGAGGATAATCGCAAAGTGCACCTAATTATATATTCCGTGGTATTTACAAAGACTGTCAGTAAGAGCGCGCCTCTATTCTGCGGGGGAAATTCTCCGCCTCTTTAAACCAGCCGCAATCGAGTTTCCTCGTAGACCTTTATGCCGCTGGTGAATTGGCAACAGCAATTTGAGCAAGACGAAGACATAGGCGAGGCTGAAAATATTTTTAACACAAGAATCACACTTTGTCAGTGAACACAACATAATTTAGCGTTACAGATCAAGCAGCCATGCAATATTAGAGTTACTGGAAGAAATCAAAGATGAAATTGAATCTCCCACTCAGCGTTCACATCCCATTCCAGCAGTTGTTAAACTCCTCGCTACATTACAAATATTGGCATCAGGATCATTTCAAACAGTCATAGCATCAGCAGTGGGAATATCGCAGCCATATCATAGCACCAGTACCGCTTTGCTACGGCGCAATTTATGGTATAGTGGGCGGAGAAAGACGCTGATTGCCTGATGGGTGTCAGGGTTGATAAATACTACGCAAACTGTGGAAGCATAGCGTGCGCTATTACCGAACTCGCATAAACGGACGCAGCGCAAACTGCGCTAGTGTTAGTAAATCTAGCCCTGTGTCTCCTATCTTTTGTGTTTGCAGCGGGTGTGTTTAACAAGCTGAAGTGGCTGGTGGCCTGGCCTCTGTGTCTGCTGCTCTACTTCACCGTCCCCAACTGCGCCAAGCCTCGCTGGGAAAACTACTTCATGCTATCCTTCTTCTCCTCCACCCTGTGGATCGCCGCCTTCTCCTACATCATGGTCTGGATGGTGAGAGACTGGGAAGAAAAGAGGGGAAGGCAAACTGGCAGAGATGGGGATAAAAACATACCTTCTCAGTGATATACCGTTCTGCCATAGCCTGTGTGATTTTATACATTTACATTTGTTTTAAATCTTTAATGTTGTGTGTAGCAATTAACCTGTGAAATTAACAAAGTATCCATTAGCCATATAAAAAAAAAAATGAATAGAAGATTGGCTGGAATGGAAAGAAAAAGAAAATTAAACTGGAGCATTAGTGAAAACATGAAAAAAGCACATTTTGCCTCGCATTGCCAGACATAACCCCATAGGTCTGGCCCTTCCACAGATACATTCCTTGATATAACAGAAAAAAAATGTATTTCTTTGAACCAATCACAATCGCTAAGTTCCAGACGCAGGGGCTCTGCAAAATAATCTCGGGAAGGGACTTGTTTTGGTGGAACATTTGCACCCAGCAAATGATAACGCCACATACCATATTAAATGAAGTTAACCGTTGACTCAATACAGTAATGTGAGCTTTTTAAATTAGCTGGATATACATAGTTAAACATAATTTGTTCTTACCAATGTATCGCCGTGTGTACATCACAGCAATCCCACCAATCAGTCCTAAAATAAGTAGCTGAAATAAAGCAACTGAATGCTGCTGATCCAAGATCCAAATACATGTCCAGTGTTTTGCCTAGGTTTGTGGGAGACTTAGGTGTGCGTATTTGGCGGGAGGTTAAGGGGTCCTTTGTCAGAACATGTTACTATTTTCAATAAAAAAAAAAAAAAAGCTATTTCACATTTGGGAGCATCATTATTACCATATCTGCGTCCAAATGTTTTGGAAAAGCTCATACAGGTAATAAATACCAATTAAAAAAGGTTAAAGACCAAACTTACTAACAAAAGTAGCATTCATCCAACCAACTTCGCACATGGCAGGTGTATAGGTGTGGACCGATGGAAGTGTAGTGCTGAGAGTGAAGTAGTGACTGCGACTGTGGCTCAGGAGGTAGAGCAGTAGAGGTTGAGCTCTGAACCCCAGGTTGCTCCTGATGCGGAGGCCAGCGCCTTGCATGGTGGCTGCGCCACCATCGATTTATGTGGATGGATGAATGAGAGGCAAATTGTAAAGCGCTTCATGTTTAACCCATTTATCCACCACAATGAGCATTGTAAACAGCATTTTCTGTTCCAAGCCCATCTCAAGTTGTCTCATCTTTCTCCTGTCTCTCTAACACAAAGACAACTGCCAAAATACAAGCAGTAAAGGTCTGTCTCTGTCTCTCTTTGTCTGTGCGTCAGGTAACAGTGATAGGCTTCACACTCGGTATTCCTGATGTCATCATGGGCATCACCTTCCTGGCAGCCGGCACCAGCGTCCCTGATTGCATGGCCAGCCTGATAGTGGCAAGACAAGGTAATCACACACACACACACAACAGGACGACAGGTTACCAAGCTGTCATTTAACACAATCACACGCACACACCTACAGCCCGAGGGAGGCCAAACAACAGAATCAAAGTGAGGCCGCTGTTAAAGAGCCAGAGAGGGGAGGAGATGGCTGGGGAGGATGGTGTGTGTGTGTGTGTGTGTGTGTGTATATGTGTGTGTGTGTGTGTGTGTGTGTGTGTGTGTGTGTGTGTGTGTGTGTGTGTGTGTGTGTGTGTGTGTGTGTGTGTGTGTGTGTGTGTGTGTGTGTAGGCACGTCATCTTTTTCTGCTGTCCCTCTTCCGTCCCTGTGGTGAGACTGTAAAAGAATGGGGGGGTGATGAGAGAAGACAGCCCGACAGGGTCCCTTCCTCCATCCTTTCATCTGTGTTTATTCTTGCTCCTGTCATCAAATATTTAAACGGCTCTGTCTGACTGCTTGCTGGGAGACACACACTCGCCACCGCAGTTTAGCTGTCCGTCCTTCGCTTTGTAGCCGCTGTCGCTTTAAAACCGCTTGTTTCTGTGTAGCTCAGAGAGATATGCCCAACGACACTCCCAAATACACCCACACACACACACACACACACACACACACACACACACACACACACACACACACACACACACACGCACACACATAGCGTCACTTCCTGTCTCCTCATTGTCCACTCACTCACTTTTCTTCTTTCTTCTCCTTTCCTGTTCCCTCTGTTTCTTCTGCTTTACAACTCCATCTTTGATCAGGAATGGGAGACATGGCAGTGTCCAACTCAATTGGCAGTAACGTGTTTGACATCTTGGTGGGGCTTGGTCTCCCCTGGGCCCTGCAGACGCTGGCTATCAACTACGGCTCTGATGTAAGTAGCACACTCCTCAATGTACATGACACTGCTCACACATCTGCTCACACAGCCACAGATATGACCTCTGTAAAAAGGTTTCGGCCTTTTGAAACTAGCTAAATACCAAAGTTTAACTGTGGTGGTCACACCCCTGCTAATGAGTCAAACAAAGCTGGTGATAGTTCAGCAATAGAAACTCATAGTGCGTTCCAATATTACTCAGAGGTCCGAGGTCAAAGTCGGAAACACGGGACAAAATATTGCGTTTACTGGTAAACTGGTGAACCTTGTGACCGACTTATGACCGACTTATGACCGACTGCTATCTGTTGTGGAATTTTCCTCACGTTGCTCTGTCCTCTGTGACTGTCTACATCTAAACTAAGCTGCGCCGTGCAGGGAACAACTCTGATTTAAATATCGCTCAATCACGCGTGACCGTGATTAAAATTTGATTAATTGTGCAGCCCTATTGGGAAGTCAGACAACCTTGCAATACCCCGAGCTCAAAATCCAACATGGATGCTCCGTGCATCAACAGTAGTGAAAGCTGTAGTAACATACAGTTTATTAGCACTTCTGTCTTATTTGTATCTCACTAAATCAGTCGTACACACAGTCCTGTCCTTCTTCTATCTGTAGACATGTTGTTACGCTGTTTGTATGCACAAAAAACAGCGTAATGCGTTGTTATTAACTGGTATTGCTAACAATGGCTAACCTGGCTATAGCTAACCCCACAATGAAAAATCCGATATGTAAATGGAACGCATAGTGTGATGTCATTCCCAGCTCCGGTTTCCGAGTTCCGAGGTAAATGGAACACTATCATTATTTATAGCTCAACAACACACTTCGCACACCAGCCTAAATACCTAAACAGGTAGAAGTAAATCAGAAAAGTACATCTAACTGAAAGTTAGACAAGATCCTAGCACTCACAATTCTAGGTAAAAAAACAGCACAAACATAGCAGTCGAACAAAGCAGGTTGGCTTGGTTCCAGGCTCAAAACTCTTTATATAAGCATATAGGGCCCTATTTCAACGATCTGAAACGCAAGTATCAAACGTGAAACGCAAGTAGCTTTGTGGGTGGATCTCGGGTGCTGTTGCTATTACACCGGCGGGATAAATGACTCTTGCGCCCGAAGCAAATCTAAAATGGGTTGGTCTGAAGTAGCTAGGTGTGGTTTGGGCATAATGTGCAATAAACCAATCAGAGCGTCATCTCACATTCCCTTTAAGAGCAGGCGCGCTTGTTCCATGGCGGATTGCTATTATAACGGCGGATTTGCCTGGCACACGCTAGCTGGAGCTGTCTGGGATGCAGAAAAGTAATAAATGCCCGTCTTGGCCGGGTGGCGATGTTGCTGCGGCCTGTCGGGCGCATCTCCTCAAGTCTGGAGAGGATTGCTGCAGCCATGGAGCATGGGCCTCCAAACGCACCACCTGGACCTGTTGTGCCCCTTCCTCCTCCCCCCACTCCATCTCCGTCCACCCGCTCCACCAGGAGCGCATCGCGCATTACTCCCGGACCAGATTCCGCCAGAGTGTCCAATCCCACCGTAGTTCAACATCACGTCTCCTTAAGTCCTCTAATATTTCCTCATTTATGTCATCAACACATCCATGATTCATGGAAATGTTGTGTAAAACACAACAAGCCACAAAGAATGCTGCGACTTTTTGAGGACTGTTCTGTAAAGTTCCTCCTGACCTATCCAAACATCTGAAGCGCATTTTCAGTAATATTTTTCTTTTTCACGCTACATTATGGCCAAGCATGCGCCTCTAAAATAGCATCTGAATAACGCGCTACTGACTTTAGACTAGCGCCACTGACTTTAGACCAGGTTTTTCCTGGTCAGTGGCAGAATTGTTTTCTGAAACTGCAAAATTTGCGCCGGAACACGCCTCCTCTTTTTGCTGAACCGCCCCCGGGAGCGCAAATACATTCCCTAATTTACCGGCCTGCGTCTGTTGAGGGAAAAGTCCGCTGTGCGTTGGGTGCAAAATAGGAATGATACATGCGTCGGTGTACAAAGGCAATTGCGCTGAGTGCAAGATAGGGCCCATAGAGTCAAAAAAGTGGGGGGGTCACTGTTGAGCTCTATAGTAGGGCTGAAACTTATGATTATTTTGGTAGTTGACTAATCTGTTGATTTTTTTTTTTTTCGATTAGTCAATGATTATTTTTGTCACGCCCTCGATCGCTGCTTTCTTTGGGCGGGGCTTCTGCACCGGGCTCCAGTTCATGTTTTACCTCACCTGCTCAAGTCTGTACACCTGTAAATGTCACCTAGTTGTGACGAGCTCAAGACACTCACAAAAGCACTATTTGTTTTCACGAGGTAAGATTTATACACTTAGCAGCCTATATGGATTTTTTTTTTTCAAAGAAGCGGTCTCCTCTCTTCGCGTCTCTAACGTAACCTTTCTCGCCCAAGTGAGGGAGCAGTACCGCAGCATGTGGCAAATGTCGCGGTCGATTTTGTTACGAGACCGAATACTACTGCACTGCCGAGGTTAATCAACACAGCTCTGCTGACCGGAAGTGCAGGCAAGCGGGGTTAAGACCATAAACAAAGTGAGGAGGGGTAATGTTAGGCTAAGGCTAACCCTAACCCCAGACTGTTGAGCAACTGAAGTCGTACATTGGAATGGGAAAGAATTCCACCTACAAAGCTTCAACAATGAGTGTCCTCAGTTCCGCTTATAGAGCGTAGAGGAAAAATATTAATTTAAGATCATTCCAAAAGTTGTTTTTGTTCTTTTTCTACTTATTTGTCTTCAAAGTGATGTACTACCGTAGTACTAATGTCTCACACATGATCTTGTTGCAGATCAAACTAAACAGTAAAGGACTGATCTTCTCTGTGGGCCTCCTGCTGGCATCTGTGTTTATGACTGTGAGTATATATGACAGCATGTCTTATCACTAGGGATGTAGGGATTTAATATGATTCACGATTTTAAGTTCACAATATGATTTTCTCACGATTTATTTTACAGAATGAGCTGCGGACAAATGACTGAAAAATATTCCTTTATTTATATAAACTGCAAAACAACAGATGTGTCTTCTTATCAAAAGTGAAACTGATGCAATTGTATTAAAGGTCCCAGGACATGCTGCTTTTTGGATGCTTTTATATAGACCTTAGTGGTCCCCTAATACTGTATCTAAAGTCTCTTTTATATAGACCTTAGTGGTCCCCTAATACTGTATCTGAAGTCTCTTTTATATAGACCTTAGTGGTCCCCTAATACTGTATCTGAAGTCTCTTTTATATAGACCTTAGTGGTCCCCTAATACTGTATCTGAAGTCTCTTTTATATAGACCTTAGTGGTCCCCTAATACTGTATCTGAAGTCTCTTTTATATAGACCTTAGTGGTCCCCTAATACTGTATCTGAAGTCTCTTTTATATAGACCTTAGTGGTCCCCTAATACTGTATCTGAAGTCTCTTTCCCAAAATTCAGCCTTGGAGCAGAATTACAGCCACTAGAGCCAGTCCCACAATGAGCTTTCCTTAGGATGTGCCATTTCTGTGTCTGTAGCTATTGGAAGAGGAGGAGAAAAAGGCAAGGTGGAGGGGTGCGGTGTGGCCTTGACCAACTGCCACTTTGCTTGTTTGCAAGCCATGATGTCTCTCTCTCTTTCTCATGGGTGGGCCAAATTCTCTGGGCGGGCAAAGCAGAGAAAGGGGAGGTAACCTTGCTCCTTATGACCTCATAAGGAGAAGATTCCAGATCGGCCCATCTGAGCTTTCATTTTATCAAAGGCAGAGCAGGATACCCAGGGCTCGGTTTACACCTATCACCATTTCTAGCCACTGGGGGACCATAGGCAGGCTGGGGGAACGCATATTAATGTTAAAAAAACTCATAAAGTGACATTTTCATGCCATGGGACCTTTAAATGCAATTTCAGTTGCTCTTTTATTAAGTGCAGATAACATAAATTAAATAAAGAAATTCTAATTAGATTTTTTCTAAACAAATCCCACATTCAAATAACTAAATAAAGAAACTGAGGAGACGTAGTGACGTAGTGACGTCTGAAGTCAAACAAGTGAAATCAAAAGTAGATTACGCCCTAGGCAGTTTAAAATTGGAACATTGCTGGAACATCGATTTAGGACGGATTCATGATGCATCGTTACATCCCTACTTATCACTAATTCCTCTGACAGGTTTCTGACCCTCTTTCCATGTGTTTGTCTCAATATGTCTATTGATCTGTTTACCTGCCTGTTTCTTCACCCACATCCCTGTCTTTCTGTCTCTCTGTCTGTCCGTCTCTCTTTCTGTCTCTCTGTCTGTCCCTCTCTCTGTCCGTCTCTATGTCTGTCTGTATCTCTGTCCGTCCATGTGTCTGTCCATCTGTCTGTCCGTCTCCCTGTCTGTATGTCTCTCTGTCTGTCTGTCTGTCTGTCTATCTGTCTGTCTCTCTGTCCATCCGTCTGTCTGTCTGTCTCCCTGTCCATCCGTCTGTCTGTCTCCTTGTCCGTCCGTCTGTCTGTCTCCCTGTCCGTCTGTCTCTCTGTCCATCCCTCTGTCTGTCTCCCTGTCCGTCTGTCTGTCTGTCCAGGTCCTGGGAGTTCACCTTAACAAGTGGACGTTGGACAAGCGTCTGGGTTTCATGTGTCTCCTCCTCTACTCCGTCTTCCTGTGTTTCTCCTGCCTCATCGAGTACAACATCTTCACCTTTGTCAACCTGCCAACCTGCCGGGATGACTGAGACACACACACACACACACACACACACACGCACACGCACACAAATAAACATATGTGCACACACTCACACTAAAAGTGGTGTTTGCAAGGAATTCTAAGTGAAGTGAAGTATTAAATGAGGGTGGTGTCCGACCATAGAATGTGAACCAGAAAGTATCATTCTGAATATAACAGCAAGAATTATTTGCAAACACCGTTTGACACAGGTGTGATTCACACTCACACACACTGTTTCCTGCTTTTATTCTCGTCTATGAGAAGACGTCCCACTCTGCTACTCTTTTTCTGATGCCTGTCTTTCTACTCGGTGCAATATGGAGCTGCTCAGATGTTTGCTCACGATCAATCAGAGTGCAGGATTAAGTTTCAGGAGCGGAGATGGAAATGACTGACTCGTTACAAACCCTCACACAGGACAGTACTGAGGACAGTACACCCACAACAACAAAAACTCTCTGTCCGACTACTGCTTGCTTCTGGCGTGAGGACCTTTTCTTTTGAAACTTCCCCGTATTTAGGTGTGAAAGTAGTCATGTTTTCTAGCTGCTAACCTTTCCTGAGAGGAAAGGCAGGTCTTTTAGATCTACTAGTTGAGAGTAATAACTATAAAAGCAATGATGTAAATGGGTGGGAGGGTGTAGGTTAGCTCTGTGATGCAGATAATGTTGTCTAAACATTACAAACAGGGTGCGATTTGTGGAAAAAAGCAGGGGAAGGGGGGTTTGATCGAACAAAACAAAACATGCAAGAATTAAATCCCCCTTTCAATACCATGGATATAGTGTCACTAGGCCAGCCACGCCAAAACACTTAAATATGCACTGCAATATCCGACGCAAAATAATCTCATATGAAATAGCACAACCTAGTGTCAACATAAAACACAGCGCTTTCAAGCCAAAGGGTGGAATTCACTTTGCCGCAAAAAATATTTTCACCCAGGAAACACTCGTTTGTGTGTTTTAATCCAAACCAAGATCTTTTTCCTAAACTTAACTAGTTGTTTTGGTGCCTAAAGTTAACTGTCATCGCCGCATGGCGCTCACTTTTTCTGGCAAAACTCCACTACCACGGCACCTGAAAGGAGCATCATCTGGCGGTGCCTGTAGTCGGCTCACAGTCACCTATTGGCGACTAAACACTTGCTGCTGGTAGCGGCTAAATACAACCAGCATGCCGCTCAGATTTTATTGTTCTACGGCACTATGTGTTCACATTACAGCGCTTTACTTAGTTTAAAATCCTTCTATTTTAAGTATATAATATATGGTCTATTGGTGAAGTAGCATAATACATTTTATCCCCTGACACCCCACCACCCCCCACCCCAACTGGCAAATCGTACCCTGATTACAAACAAACATTCCATTTATTTCATTAACACAATTCTTCAGGCAAAGAGTAGAATCTGTTATGCTGAGCACATTTTTCAAACACCATTATCTGAGGACTATTTAGATTCCCATTATGTGGGCATAGTTAAGTGCTTTTGTTTAGAACATTTTAAGACATACAGCTACACAACTTGGGGGAAAAAAATACCTGAAACCCCCCTCCCCCCCCTCTTACACAAAACCAGGGCATTATCCACTCACCTTTTTATAAATTCAATTCAATAGCATCACCTCTGTAGCTTTTATGTTTTGTACTGGAAATGAATTAGCTTTATGGAAAGTTCTTTTCTTTTCTTTCTGTAAATAGTACACCTCTGTAAATACCCCCCCCCCCAGATGTCATATTTATTATTTATTCATGTCATACGCACATTTCTCCTCTGGAGGTCACAAAACACCCGGGCAGGTTTTTATTTTTATGGATCCCGGGTTGAGGAAATCTACACCTAAGATGTTTTTCAGAAGATCACTCCAAACAATCACAATTTCCTCTGAAGGTATTTGTCTTGTTGATTTCATTAATGAACTTGATTGTTGTGTGTGTGTGTGTGTGTGTGTGTGTGTGTGTGTGTGTGTGTGTGTGTGTGTGTGTGTGTGTGTTAAAAACAGAATTCAAACTTGCACTGAAGAGCTTAAACTAGCTTCACAGGGAGACTGTGAGTGTTTCTCCTCCCAATGCGTGCTGATTATAGGGATAGCTTCCTTGTAAAATGAAGCAGGTCTGTATGAAATTATAATGTTGAAGTTTTAAGGAAGCAAACTTTATGTTTTGGGGGGGGATTGTTGTGGAGAGGTGTCATAGTGTGTGCTGCCACCTAGGGGACAGAAAATAATGAGCTGCTGCTTTTTTCTCGACCAAATAGACTCAGAACAGTGGTGGCATTACTTAAAACAACTGGGGAGCAAGTTGGACGAGGTATTTCCTCTGTGTTGGATGGATGTTCTGTCCTAAAAAAGGAAGTGACATTTTAATGAAGTGGTAGTGTCGTAGGAGTACAGTAAAGATGCAATATAAAGCATCAGGACTTTTATCCCAGCTTTATCCCAATGCGTTGGGGTTTTGACTTTTTTGTTTGTTTGTTTTTTTATCCAGGAGTTGTTTGTATTTTGTAATACCTAATGTCTAGATTTGTCCAGATATGGTAGGTTTGTGGTAAATTGAGATAGGTATTCCTACTAGTTTTTAGCGCATGTACAACGTGGTTCGTGAACCCCTACGGGGGAATTTTTATTCCGCTACAGGAGTCAAGGCACAACGCCAGCAAAGTCACACAATTCCTCAAAGACTTCCACCGCAGAAATGACAAACACTTTGTCTGTCAGACCCTGTTGGTTCTCACAGTATCCATCAAAATGTCAGCTTTTCCTCCAGATAAATTCATTTCAAATATCGAGTGCTCGACTCATATTATATATATTTTTTATGGAAGGCAATTGCTAAAATACACAACTAAGTCTGATTTGTTTCAGGGACACTTTTAATTTATTGATCAGAAATGTAAAATATATAATCTGAGATATAGTGTCTTTCGAATGTACAAATAATTGTTTTTTTTGTTTATATATATCGTCCATATTTAATTATTTCAGAGACACAGGCAGAGTACTCTGTGCTATGACCGGAAAACAGGGTTTAAATGTGTTTTGAATCTTATGTAATGCAATAACTATGAGCTTACAGATGTGTAAATATGCTGCTTTAAAGATCAAAGAGGAATTTATAATAGATTTTAACATGATGTATTCATATTGTCGATAATGTCTGTCAAAATGTGACACTGTTACAGCATTATTTATGGAACTATTTATCAATCACTATACAAACAATCAAAACAGGACTGTTATTAACAAACGGAGCCCGACAACTCTAAACATCAGCGTAGTCGGTAGTGTTTCAATCATTATCAAAGACTGTAGATTCTGGTTATCTGAAGGGAGATATTTAGAGTCTGAGGGAATCATTTTTGCATGCAATATAGAAATGGCACTATACATCAGTGATCAAAGATACAGCTTTTAAATATTGATTTTATAAGTCCAATCATTTCCTAATAATTGATTCAAGAACTTCCCTAAAAGAACAGTGCAATATGGTGCTAATTGTATGGAAATAGTGAGAATATTTTGAGCTGTATAAAAAGTACATAACTCATTTACTTGAAAGAACCTGGAAATTGTTACATAGTTGTGTTGAGTTTATAAGCAACTGCTGATTTCCAGAGGAATTACATGGAAGCCCATTTCCACCAGAACAAAAGTAGTCAGTAATGAAATGCTGAGTCGAAAGTTTGACTTGGTAAGTCATAATGATGAGAATGCAAGTCATAACTTTAACTTTTAAGCCAAATAATGAAATACTAAGTTACAAGTATTGATATATGTTTCACTCTTAAATCATTTTGACCTGGATTTTGACTTACCTAATTTTGATATTGATATTTTTTAACAAGTATCTCATTATTTCACCAATTTTAAAATCACACAATTTAATTTTGAATCAATTATATTAGATTTTTAAAATCATAGTTTTGACTTATCATTGACGTATCTTGAAATGTTGAATCATCACGATTTATTTTATATTTGTCATTCCTAACATTTCTTTCTTTTCCTTGCGGAAAATATGGGCTTCCATAAATTCTCTGAAAGAACTGCTGATATATTAATGAATGGAAACCCAGACAGAGATCCATTCAATCCAAGTAAATATTCCTTTATAATTGGAACCTTAATTTTATCGACAAGGTTTACATGTTTGCGAATTCATCTGACCTGTGTGCACTGCCTTAAAGTGTAACTGAGTTCTGTCTGCATTTTAACTAGAATTTTTCCAAATTACATAGTTTCCAGGACCTTCTTGAGAATTTACACTGGCATATCATTTCATTTTATGAAATTGTTAGGAAGCCATGGGACCAATGAAATTAAATGTGTCTCTTTTAAATCCCAACATGCTGATGACTGTTGGTACTTTGGAAATCAACACTGTTCAAAGTTTAGTTTCAAAACATCAACAGTTGGTGATTTGAATGACATTAAGAAGTGGATCTTTATGCATGTATATTGTAGCATTCCTGGCTCAAAGCAATAGAGACAGCTGGAAGCCATGCCCCCCGGAGGGGAACAACTCTCCACTCTCCATTGACTTGTATTGCAGGAAGGTTCCTCCTTTTTAATTTCATCTGCTAGCAAACAACAGAAAAATGCCTAAAAGCTGCTGTGTGGTGATATTCACTGCCAACAGGGTAAATAACCCATGACTTAAGTTTTTATAAGCTGCCGACCTGAAAAACTGAGCTTTTATGAACTGAAAAGTGGATACAGACGTGAGGAATCAGCAGGAAGAATTGGGAGACAGTGGGATCCTGACACTAAGCTAACGTTATGTCTGACGTTATGTTTGCAGCAACATTTTGTTATCAAGTCAAATATCCAAATGTTAGTTTAAGCCTAACAATATGTCTGTAAGTTAAGCTAAAGCATTTTATTACCTATTCATATATCCAAATGTTAGTTTTAGCCTGTACGTCTGTAAGCCTGCACACGTAACGTCAGACATAATGTTAGCTTAGTGTCAGGATCTCACAGTCTCCCCATTCTCTCACGTCTGTATCCACCTTTGTCTTCATAAAAGCTCAGTTTTTCAGGTGGGCAGCTTACAAAAACTCAAGTTATGGGTTCTTTACATTGTTGGTAGTGAATATCACCAAACAGCAACTCTTAGGCATTTTTCTGTTGTTTGATAGCAAATTGACGAGGAAACACCTTCACGCAATACAAGTCAATGGAGAGCAGAGTTGTTTTCCCTCTTCGGTGGGGGCGGGACTTAAATGCGCTCTGTCTTTATACCTATCACTAGCCACATGCTCCCTATGGTTTATGTTTGCTAGGGTGACTCAGATATAGATATTTACTCTATATACCATACATTATGCTGGCATCGCTGGTTACAAGGCATTACTCTTCCTTTAATGTTTTAACACAATCTTTATAACCCAGGGTGGGTTTTTTTTCAGTTTATCATACAGTATATACATATATATATTTATATATATATATATATATTACAAAATATCTGTATCATGCACTTTACCATTTAACAATTGATGCTATAGATTATTTGGTCAATACATTCTGTGCTGCTATTCACTGTGTGTACCTAACACCTAAACATAGGGTACCATGTCTTTGAAACTAACCAAACTACAAACAAAGGCGCTCACATTTTGAAAATAGGCCTCTTGTCGAGGAGATTTCTAAATAATTGGTGATATTCCCATGGGTGATATTGCTGATGTACATATGTGTATAGATAGGTGTAAATGTATTTATATATTTTTTGTCTCAATCTGTATATCTGTCGAATATATTTTCATAGATCCTAGGTCTCCCTTGTACCCCCTTTGATGTGTTTGAGACCTCCGAACCTATTGTCCTTTGTTTACTCGCATGGAAGATTTCAATATAATAAATTATTTATGATCAATCTTAATGTAATTTGGGATGAGAGTCCAAAGAGTTTTTAGACGGCACTGGATTTAGTTTGAACTGGATATCCTACATGACTGCATGCTGTTGTTAGTATAGGATATAAGAGATGGAGAGTGAGTGTTTGCAGACGACACGTTTCTGGACGTATCCAAGCTTTACCTCTTCATACACAAGAAACTTTTCAACAGAATGGTTTACTTTGTGTTTAGATGTTTCAAATGTTATTTTAGACATCATTTTGCTACCTGAGCATTAATAAAGTTGTCTTTGCTTAAGGTAACACAAGCCTTGTCCTGTAGTAAGTTTTTGTTGAACCTACAAACCCACACATACATGCTGAAATGTACCTATTAAGGGCTGACCAACAGCGTTATATATAAAAGTATAGCCACTGAAAGACAGTGCCGGCGGCAGACAATTTTAATTTATTTTTTTAAATAAGTTATTGCTGGGATGAGCTGATGTCAATGACAACAGGTGTGGGTATGTATACCATGCCATATTGGGGACGAGGACTACTCTGTGACCTATAGTACTATAAAAGTTATCTCAGACTTTTTATTAGCACCATTTATCTCGTTCAGACATACAAAACAAATTCCACAATGTCCATCCATCCATCTTCGTCCGCTTATCCGGTATCGGGTCGCGGGGAGAGCAGCTCCAGCAGGGGACCCCAAACTTCTCTTTCCCGAGCCACATTAACCAGCTCCGACTGGGGGATCCCGAGGCGTTCCCAGGCCAGGTTGGAGATATAATCCCTCCACCTAGTCCTGGGTCTTCCCCGAGGCCTCCTCCCAGCTGGACGTGCCTGGAACACCTCCCTAGGGAGGCGCCCAGGGGGCATATTTACCAGATGCCCGAACCACCTCAATTGGCTCCTTTCGACGCAAAGGAGCCAGTTGAGGTGGTTCGGGCATCATTTCGGCCGCTTGTACCCTGGATCTCGTTCTTTCGGTCATGACCCAGCCTTCATGACCATAGGTGAGTAAATTCCACAATGTATGACAGGTAATGTCAGTTGGTGCACAGAACAGAGAAACACAAATTACACAAAAACAAAAACCCTCTCCTACCCCCCACCCTCTGCGGTCTCAAGGAAAACAAAACAAATAAACATAAATCACACCTTGCCTAATCACTCTCCCCACAATCAGTTCTTGTGGGGCTGAGGTCATTAAGTCTATTTGTGCTGCTGTGCTTTCCCATAGGCTGATAGTTGATGATTTGGCTTTGTTAATCCTTGCTGTGGAGAGCTCAAGCATAGCTATGTCCAGAAAATACGCCAACCACTGTTTTATACAAAGCAAGTGAGGGGGGAGCCAGCGTTGCGCTATCATTTTGGTTGCAGTTGAGCCAGCTAGCCAAATTTTCCTGTCTACCAAGCAGGTGTAATTTAGAGTAGTCATTAAGTAACAGGGTCAGGAGGAATTCAACATCCTATCACATTAGATATTATTTATGTTGTTTTAATCCAGAACTCATGCACATGAACTGTTCACACTCCCAGACCATATGCAGGAAAGTTCCAGTTTGTTCAGGTTGACAGAACGTACAATAGGGAGTGGGAATGGCTTTAAAGACATATCTCTTCTGAGGAGTCCAATATGTCCTATAAAATATGTTGAAGTGGATACACTGGTGATTTGGGTTCTTGGAACAGTGAAAGATGTCCCAAACTGTCTCCCTCTCACTCCCATTTCTTTACTATTGGGAGTTCTCCTATGGATACTTGCATCAGTTTAGCATAAATCTTGGACACTAATCCTCTCACAGGAAAAACAAACCATTTAATGACTAGGTGCGCCTCAAACCTGTTTCCCCATGGCACTTCATAACATTTAAGGGCTGATCTTAAGCAAAGATAAAAGTAAAAGGATGTCCTAGCTCTCAGGTCCTCAAAACTGAACATACCTTTCTCATTCTATTTGAGCCTACTGTCACTTCCGGGAGTGGACGCTGGCGCGTTTTGGCTGCCGCTGCTCACCTGGCCTGCTGTATGTTTGTCTGCCTGACTGTTTGTGGATTTTTAGTCTACGCCTTCCACTGCTCATCCCATCAGATTTTAACGTGCATGGACGCTGTTCCAGATTGGATATTTAATTCCCCAAAGAGACTTCTTTTTATTTTATTACACCTACAAGCTTGGACAGCCCCGGGTGCACCATCTCCTCCAGCCTAACTCGAGCCCTCTTCTGCCCTGATCAACAGATCATCCCTCGGCGTATGCGTGTGTAAGTCTCCCCTTCCTCACTGTTGTACGCTGAGTTTATCTGTTTGGACAATTGGCTACCGAGGTTTTCAACTTGGCTGTGAGTCTCGGAGTGGCCCGAGGTTAATTAATTAAAATGCGTCCAATTCCGATCCTCGCCGTTTTATGGCTATTGTGGATTTTTATTTTTACCAGTGACTTTCTTATTGCATCACATCGGAGTATGGTCTTATCTACTCCACCAAAGAACTCTGCGACTTAATGTCGCCGCCCCTCCGTCTGCCCGCTAAGGTGTACAAGCTGTGTACCGCCCTCAGAATCTCTCTCCAGCGACCTCGTTATGTGCATCGAGGAAGCCAGCGCAATTTCCATACACATCCCGGTAACTCCGATGGCACCATCCCCACAGTCGTCTCTATGCGGCCCGCTGGCTCCTCGCCTAGGCTTTACACAGATGGAAGCGCTGACTTCCAAAATCTTCTCCTGCTCTCCTCGCCTGCTCCCAAATTCCCAGTGACTCAGATTCCTGTTCACTTTGCTCCTCGTCCCATCTCTGCCAAGACTGTTGTCCCCCGTGGTGGAGTGGATTTTGCGTGTCACCGTTCACTTCGTTTTGAGGGACATGTCTCCACTAGATCAACTCAAACTTCACCTGTTAAATTTGCTTTTATTAATGCCCGTACTGTAGCCAATAAGACATTTATCCTAAATGACATCATCACATCTCATGAGCTGGACTTTCTCTTTGTTACTGAAACCTGGCTTGGTATCAGTGACTTGTCCCCATTTACAGATTTTTATACCATGGTCTGGGTGAATACTCGATTCTGATTGGCTGCAGGGTGTCCATTAAAAAGTGATAGAGGACACCTACTAAAGGAGTTCGGTGAAACTGACTGTTTACTGTTCTATATGAATGCGCTACATTAAATCAAAAAGGAAATGTGGATTTATTATTTCCAACTCGTCCTCTGAACACCACAGGATGGCGCTAAAACACACAGGCTGCAAGAAGTAAGTTATACTGGCCCTCTGGACTGACTCAGTTTCACAGCGAATATATAATAACGTTATCTCACATCCCGTTCACTGTTCAGCTCGCTGCTTCAGGCTGCGCCGCTGCAGCCGACGGTAACGTTATACATCGCGGATCAAATTCTTCGTAAAAGTCGTTCTATTGTTTTGGGGACAATGACATGGCTGGATAGCTAGCTTGTCTTGTTGTTCAACATACTGTCAAATTATTTTTACTGATTGCCAACTGTGCACAATGTTATTGACTTTGGATCTTGCTAGCATAGCGTTAGCTTTCTGGCTCGTAGCTAAACTGAAGGGTTCTATCAGCTGAGCGGACTATATAAATATCTCCGGTTGCTAAGGGAGGCAAGTCGTATCTAAGGTTCTTCCTAATTCCTGGTGGAGAGAACAACGTTTGCATTGCATAAGAACCTGATGGATGGGAATGATTGTTCCAGGTATTAGTCAAACCGTCTGGCGTAACCAGGGAAAGGGAGTTATTGTTTGGATAAACTTTAGATTTCGATTGTAAAACTAATTAAAATGTGAACTAATGTTTTAAAAATATGTTATTTGGCAAGTGACCATGGTATAAGCGGGTTAATGCCCTTCGAGGTGTCCATTGTCAGGTATTAATGGACTTCGGCCATCGGACGCGTCGGACGGTTCACGCCTCGCCGTCGTCCATTAATACCTGACAATGGACACCTTGTCGGGCATTAACCCTTACATGTCCTCCCCAGTGGGTTTTCCTAAATTCCCCAAGGATTTCAGGTCGTGGTGGTGGCCTAGCTACACTTTTTAAGAATGTATTTAACTGCAAAATAATCCCTGTAAATACCTTCAATTCTTTTTAAGTTCAACTGTTCTTACTTGTCAACTGTCTCCAACCCCCCCTGTTATGTGCACTGGTGTACAGACCCCCTAAAGCTACAAGCTGTTTCATACATGATTTCTCTCACCTCATGTTGTCTATGGCCATTCGCTCTGATAAGATGCTAATTCTTGGTGACTTCAACATTCATGTCTGCTGCCCAACTAAACCGATGTTGAATGAATTTTTAGCAATACTCGACTCTTTTAACCTCACCCAATCAGTATGCGGTCCCACTCATATGTCAAGGGCCACACACTGGACCTTGTCCTGTCATCAGGGATATCAATTGATAAATTTGGAATCACTAATGCTGCCATCTCTGATCAATTTCTAATTGAGTTTGAACTCTCTGGGCCTTGCCCTCCCTCTGCCCCTTCGCCCTCTCACGCTTTAGCCCGCTCCATTAAAGGAGTGATAGAATGATTATATAGGGTATTTTACACTGTTCCTTAAGGTCTCCTAATGGGGTATGTAACATTGGTTGGGCTGAAAATTGCCCGAATGCTATTTTATTAGGCCCTTAACTACCCTGTGAATTTGGAACAAGAGCTTTTCTTCCAAATATGGTATGCTAATGAATATTCGAATGAGCTACGCGCTGATTTTTTTGAGCAAACTACATAGAAATATATGGGAGACTCGGCAGCAGGCCTCATATTTCAGACACTGCAAAGTTATACATTGTTTGTTGGGCTATTTCGTTATTAAATTCACTTCTGAGACTTTTTTAAGCGAGAAATCAACTATATAAAGCTCAAATATGGGCCGTTTTACGAAAATGTATGGCTAATTGCAAATTTGGTAAGACTGTGTGTCGGAGTTCAGCCGCTGGTGCTGCCTCGCCGCCCGGCCTGCCTTCCTTCACAGACCCCGGCCTGCTATGAGGTACTTGGAGCTCCGTCACGTCTGGCAGCCCACAGCAGGGACTACCAACACCGCTGCCCTGACAGAGCTCCAGGGCCTTCAACTCCTCTCTTCCTGCTAGCTAAATGGCCCGTTGTGTGAGAGTGAGAGTGCCATCAGCGAGCTTGTTACACCAGCAATCTCTTACCACATGTTACACACATGTCACGCCACTTATACAAAATCTAACTAAAGGTCTTATAAAGCTAACAACGGTGTCCGATTTCAAGTTAATGAATATTTGTGAAGACAAAGTGTTTCGTTAGCTGCGACTGTCCCTTCAATCATAGCTATGTGTAGCTACAAACCACGAGTAGTTAGCTTCTTACAGTATATTTACAGTTTGAATTTCGTCACGCCACTTACACAACATCTAACTATATGTCTTATAAACCTAACAACGGTGTCCGATTTCAAGTTAATGAATATTTGTGAAGACAAAGTGTTTCGTTAGCTGCGACTGTCCCTTCAATCATAGCTATGTGTAGCTACAAACCACGAGTAGTTAGCTTCCTACAGTATATTTACAGTTTGAATTTTGTCACGCCACTTACACAACATCTAACTATATGTCTTATAAACCTAACAACGGTGTCTGATTTCAAGTTAATATTTGTGAAGACTAGCTAGATAGGCGTTTCGTTAGCTGTGACTGTCCCTTCAATCCTAGCTACAAATCACGGATAGTTAGCTTCCTTTTCGCCTTGATTCGAGTATATTTACAGTTTGAATTTCGTCACGCCACTTACACAACATCTAACTAAATGTTTTATAAAGCTAACAACTGTGTCCGATTTCAAGTTAATGAATTTTTGTGAATTCCAGAGGAATTCTAAGAGGAGGCTAGCTAGCTAGCTCTCATTGATAGAGCTCCATCCAGCCGCAGGCTCTATCAATGAGACTCACGGACAAGCGGCGTTTATTTCCCCAATCGTTTGTTTAAATAACTCAACACATTATAATTACACACATTAAAAGAGTAACTGGAACCTGTGGTAAGAGAATGCTGGCGTAACAAGCTCGCTGACCGCGCTTTCACTCACATACACTGGGCATTTAGCTAGCAGAAAGAGGGGAGTTGGAGGCCCTGGAGCTCTGTCAGAGCAGCGGCGTTTCGTAGTCCATTAGCCCAAAGCGGTGACTTTGCGTGGGTATGGAGTGCTGTGGGTTGCCAGCCGTGACTGAGCTCCATCTACCTCACAGCAGGCCGGGGTCTGTGAAGGAAGGCAGGCCACGCGGCGAGGCAGCTACACAGGCAGCACCGGCGCTGAACTCCGACACACAGTCGGACAAAATTTGCAATTAGACATCAATTTTCGTAAAACGGCCCGTATTTGACCTCTACATAGTTGATTTCTCGCATAAAAAAGTCTCAGAAGTGAATTTAATGGTAAAATAGCATTTGAACAATGTATACAATTTCTGAGATCTGCACGACCTAGATTCAGAAGACTAACTGATCTCAGGTCAGTTGTGTAGCCTATGCAAATGTTGGGGCGTGACAAAGAGAAAGACTAGAGCCAAATGAGGAGGAGCCGCAAAAGTTGACGTCAACTATGGGGCTCGTTGAGCTTCGCCCGTTTTCAGAGGCAGTTTCAAATAGTGAGATTTGCAGAGAAAAGAGGTGTCAATGGGATTTAGAGGTTCTATGTATGTCCTAGTTACCCACTGTTGGATTCACGTAGGGTACAGATTTGATCATTGGCAAATTATCAAAAGATGTTTTATCAGTATTAATAAAGTTATGAATATGGTTATTAATAACTGTATCAAATCGACAAACAATCAAAACGGGGCACCACCCTGCTTGTCAGGGACCAATAATCAAACTGTGGAACAGTCTCATTTCTGTAAAAATCCTTTAAAAGGAATTAAAGGAAGGGGTGATTTCGAGCGCGACCCGTTCGACCAGCAGTTATCACAACAAATACACAAATAATCCCCAGCAACTGCTAATTAAGTATAATCGAATTTATTAACGTCACAATTATCAGTAGCCAATCAATAATCCTTCAATAATAAAACGTATATACATTTTACAATATCACAACCAAACAAAGCAAAAACAAAAGCAGCATGTCTCGTGGACACGTCTGTGTGTGTGTGTGTGTGAGTGTGTGTGAGAGAGTGAGTGAAAGGGGAGGGGCGGTGTCGAAATGTAGTTCTAATACAAAAACAACTCCAAAAATGCCTACTCCTGTGAGCTGCACAAAAACATTTAGCCTCAAGAGGGCGGTAGTGGTGCTGAGTGCACGGAGAGGGGCTGGAGAAGCCGAGGTGGGGGTTGCTAGGCAACGCGCACCTTTATACCATATGCTAAATCACCTATAAGCTCTATACAAAACCCACGTGGTTAAGTTAGCAGCGTTAGCTCGGGAGCTACGTGGTTAGCTTATATGTCCGTGTGTGGGTTAGTAAAAGGAACAGAATAAAGGAGGAAAAGAAAAGAAACACTCTGATCTTAGTTATAGATAATGGCCAGCTCTCTCAGCCACCCAGGTCTGGACCCCACGTGTAGTTAGGACAGACTGAGACTTTTGATTTACCGAGGGAGACGGCCACTATAACCACTCTAGTGGCTAACAGCTGATTCACCGCGATTATCTTGCGGACAGTAACTAAACTCCGTGAAAGGAGTGGTTTAGCAGATAGCGTTTACGGTGTTAACCCAGCTACTTAACACAACAGAATCAAACAGTATAATGATCGGTTATACATTCACAGCAACAGATTAGTAACCAGATATGGCCAATACATGATTACAATCAGATCACGGCAAAGCGGTAGCGAACCCTTTTCTCATTAATAACAAACCAAAACGCACTAGTTCTAACATCTGCCCAGAACTGTGTAAAGCCTTACGGTGTGCGTTGTTTGTCAGTTAAATCTCTCGCCAGAGTTTAACGATCCGTTTCGTTCCAGAGCAGTGGACGAGACGTAATCCATGTCGACAAGCAAGAAACAGAACGCCGTCCTTTTCTTGAATCCAGGCTGATTAAACCCGCTGCAGATAGAGGAAATACCCGGCCAGTATTTCCTCGGATCCCCTTTGTATATCATACCGATATAAATTTGTCCCAGCACAAACTCGACCAGCGAGGTGATGCTGGCTAGCTAGTCCGGACTAGTGTGCTTCCTGTAGTGAACTGGGTCACCGTGGAAAGAGCGAAGAAAACACAGTGCCGACAGCTTTTATCCTACCTCCGCCTCCTAGTGGCGGGGTGGTGCATTCAAAAACCCGACAGCCAATGGGAAAGCGCAAACTTCTCACAGGTGTGAAGCAGTTCTTTGTCTCACCACCAGTCTGCCGTGCCCTCCACGTGTTGAATGTAGAATCTCCATCTTAGGGACTCTGCTTCCAAATAGCAGCCTGTAGGAGTTTGGTGAAACTGGCTTTGGGATTCACATGTAGGCCAAGATCCTTTGTCACTGCAGTCAGCTCAGTCTGAGCCAAATCACTGTTTAACCAGCTTATTGGTCCCCAACACCACTAAACTGTCATTATTCAACTATGACAAGGTAAAATCAGTTTTGCATTCTATCACCCCTTTAACTCAGCTACAGCCTCTCATTTTTCTGACTCTTTTAGGCTTGCTCTCCCCCTTTCCCTCACTGCTGACTTGTCTCCATACACTGATATTGATGAGCTAGTCTCTATTTTTTAACCTATCGTGTACTGACACTTTAGATCAGATAGCCCCCTTAAAATTAAAATGTCTCAAGTCAAACAACTTAACCCCTTGGTTGAATAGCTCCACACAAGTTCTCCGTCAAGCCTGTAGACAGGCAGAACGGAAGTTGAAAAAAGATAAACTTAACGTCTTATATGATATGTTTTCGCAACACCTGAAGGCCTACCAAGCCGCTGTCAAAAAGGCAAAATCTAATTATTTTAGTGATCAACTCTCAGGCTAACAGACCCAAAGTTCTTTTTAAAACTATTGACTCCTTTTTAAATCCAGCCAATGCAGTTGACATCTCCATAACCTGTGAGGAATTTGCTGATTATTTTATCTGTAAAATTGACCATATCAGATCCAATATCATTTCACAGGGTTGCATTTCTGTTACAACTCATAGTCCCACCAGTATCCTCCAGCATTTTACTCCTCTGTCTTCCATTGAGCTGTCTAAGATAGTTTCTCACCTAAAGCCTTCATGCTGCCACTCTGATGTCATCCCCTCAAGACTCTTTAAAGGGGTGATAGAATGCAAAACCGATTTTACCCTGTCATAGTTGAATAACGACAGTTCGGTGGGTAAATAGGACATACATAGAAGCTCAAAATCCCCTTGACACCCCTTTACTATGAAAATCTCATACTGTATTTTGAAACTGCCGCTGAAAACGGGCGAATCTCAACAAAGCTAGTTGCTTGCGTAAGCATCTACAACCCCCCCCCCTCGTGGCGGGCGGGGAGTAATAAAAAAAACACCCCCCCCCACATAAAAGCCACAACAACTCACCTGAAAGAACCTTTTTTTTTGGCGTTGGGGTTTGTTAAGAAAAAGGCCCCCCCCACCTTTTCTAGGCTCCACTGAACATCAGTTAGTCTTCTGAATCTAGGTCGTGCAGATCTCAGAAAATGTATACATTGTTCATATGCTATTTTACCATTAAATTCACTTCTGAGACTTTTTTATGCGAGAAATCAACTATGTAGAGGTCAAATATGGGCCGTTTTACGAAAATTGATGTCTAATTGCAAATTTTGTCCGACTGTGTGTTGGACTTCAGAGGCCGGTGCTGCCTGTGTTGCTGCCTCGCCGCCTGGCCTGTCTTCCTTCACAGACCCCGGCCTGCTGTGAGCTCGATTGAGCTCCGTCACGACTAGCAGCCCACAGCACTTCATACCCGCGCAAAGTCACTGTTTTGGGCTAATGAACTACGAAACGCCGTTGCTCTGACAGAGCTTCAGGGCCTGCAACTCCCCTCTTCCTGCTAGCTAAATGCATGGGAAAGGTGTATGGGAGTGAAAGCGCGGTCAGCGAGCTTGTTACGCCAGCATTCTCTTACCACAGGTTCCAGTTACTCTTTTAATGTGTGTAATTATAATGTGTTGAGTTATTTAAACAAACGATTGGGGAAATAAACGCCGCTTGTCCGTGAGTCTCATTGATAGAGCCTGCGGCTGGATGTAGCTCTATCAATGAGAGCTAGCTAGCCTCCTCTTAGAATTCCTCTGGAATTCACAAAAATTCATTAACTTGAAATCGGACACCGTTGTTAGCTTAATAAAACATTTAGTTAGATGTTGTATAAGTGGCGTGACGAAATTCAAACTGTAAATATACTCGAATTACGACCAAAAGTGAAGCTAACTATCCGCAAGCTGTACACATAGGATTGAAGGGACAGTCGCAGCTAACGAAACCCTTACAGCTCACAAATATTCATTAACTTGAAATCGGACACCATTGTTAGCTTTATAAAACATTTAGTTAGATGTTGTATAAGTGGCGTGACGAAATTCAAACTGTAAATATACTTGAATTACGACCAAAAATGAAGCTAACTAGCCTCAATCTGTACACATAGGATTGAAGGGACAGTCGCAGCTAACGAAACCCTTACAGCTCACAAATATTCATTAACTTGAAATCGGACACCGTTGTTAGCTTTATAAAACATTTAGTTAGATGTTGTATAAGTGGCGTGACGAAATTCAAACTGTAAATATACCGAATTACGACCAAAAATGAAGCTAACTACCCGCCGAAATCTGTACATATAGGATTGAAGGGACAGTTACAGCTAACGAAACCCTTACGAGCTCACAAATATTCATTAACTTGAAATCGGACACCGTTGTTAGCTTTATAAAACATTTAGTTAGATGTTGTATAAGTGGTGTGCGCGAAATTCAAACTGTAAATATACTCCAATTACGACAAAAATGAAGCTAACTAGCCTCAATCTGTACACATAGGATTGAAGGGACAGTCGCGAAACTAAAACCCTTACAGCTCACAAATATTCATTAACTTGAAATCGGACACCGTTGTTAGCTTTATAAAACATTTAGTTAGATGTTGTTTAAGTGGCGTGACGAAATTCAAACTGTAAATATACTCCAATTTACGACCAAAAATGAAGCTAACTAGCCGCAATCTGTACTCATAGGATTGAAGGGACAGTCGCAGCTAAGAAACCCTTACAGCTCACAAATATTCATTAACTTGAAATCGGACACCGTTGTTAGCTTTATAAAACATTTAGTTAGATGTTGTTATATGGCGTGGCCGAAATTCAAACTGTAAATATACTCGAATTACGACCAAAAATGAAGCTAACTAGCCTCAATCTGTACACATAGGATTGAAGGGACAGTCGCAGCTAACGAAACCCTTACAGCTCACAAATATTCATTAACTTGAAATCGGACACCGTTGTTAGCTTTATAAGACATTTAGGTATATGCTGTATAGCTAAGTGGCGTGACATGTGTGTAACATGTGGTAAGAGATTGCTGGTGTAACAAGCTCGCTGACCGCGCTCTCACACACGGGCCATTTAGCTAGCAGGAAGAGAGGAGATGCAGGTCCTGGAGCTCTGTCCGGGCAGCGGCGTTTAGTAGCTAGTCCATTAGCCCAAACGGTGACTCAATCGAGCTCACAGCAGGCCGGGGTCTGTGGAGGAAGGCAGGCTGGGCGGCGAGGCAGCACGACAGGCAGCTGAACTCCGACACACAGTTTTACCAAATTTGCAATTAGCCATCCATTTTCGTAAAACGGCCCATATTTCAGCTTTATATAGTTGATTTCTCGCATAAAAAAGTCTCAGAAGTGAATTTGGTAAGGAGACATTGCAGTGTCTGGAATATGAGATTCTGTCGCATTTCTAATGTGTGGGTATTGGGGATTCACTCAACCAATCAGCACGCGACCTCTAATGCGTGTGTATGGCGAGTTGCTCAACCAATCAGCGCGCGTCTCTACGTGTGTGTACGGGGCAAGGCTCAACCAAGCAGCGCGCAGCTCATCTAAATATTCATGACCATACCATATTTGGAAGAAAAGCTCTTGTTACAAATAGGGCCAAAACACAGGGATGCATAAGGGCCAATAAAATATCAACCAGGCCATTTTCAGCCCAACTAATGTTACATACCCCATTAGGAGACCATAAGGAACAGTGTGAAATACCCTATATAATCATTCTATCACCCCTTTAAAGAAGTGTTTGATGTTCTTTGTCCAATTGTGTTGGCTATAGTAAACTGCTCCTGGTATACTGGTGTTGTCCTCTCTGGTTTCAAGCATGCAGTGGTGCAACCACTGCTGAAAAAAAACAATTTTTACCCCAATGACCTTAGCAATTATAGACCCATCTCTAAATTATCTTTTATTTCTAAAATTCTGGAAAAAGTAGATGTCCAGAAGATTTCCTCTTTCCTTAATAGTTTTAATGTATTGGATACATTCCAATCTGGCTTCAGAGCCCTCCACAGCACAGAATCTGCCCTACTCAAAGTGTGTAATGACATCTTACTTACTGTTGACTCTGGATCATGTGCATTGCTTATCCTCCTAGACCTCAGCGCTGCTTTCGACACCATTGATCATGGCATTCTTATTGATCGCCTGGAAAATGGAGTTGGATTACTGGGCTCCGTCCTAAGCTGGTTTAAATCATACCTGACAGAAAGAACTTTCTCTGTAAAACTGGGTACTAAATCCTCCTCTCCAGTGGGTATTAAATTCGGCGTCCCCCAAGGATCAGTTCTTGGCCCCATGTTATTCTCCCTATACATGCTGCCCCTTGGTTCTATCCTTGAAAAGCACAACCTAAATTACCACTGCTATGCTGATGATACACAACTGTACTTACCCATCTCCTTTGGTTGCACTTCATCAATTAACACAATTTTTAGCTGTTTGGAGGACATTAAGTCCTGGATGGCAGCAAATTTCCTCCAGTTGAATGACAAGAAAACTGAGATGATATTATTTGGATCCCCAACCTGAGCAATGCCCTTGGCCCTTGGTCATCAAATTTACAGTGCGAGGTCAGAAACCTAGGTGTTCTCTTGGACAGCTCTCTTAATTTTGATAAACAAGTCAGCTCTGTTGTTAAAGGTAGTTTTTACCAGCTTAGAACAGTAGCAAAGCTGAAATACTTTTTATCTAAGAACGATCTCGAGACTATCACTCATGCCTTTATTACCACACATTTAGACTACTGCAATTCACTATACATTGGCATAACCCAATATAATTTAAACAGACCCCAATTAGTCCAGAATGCTGCTGCAAGACTCCAAAAAGTATGACCACATAACTCCCGTTTTAGCTGAGCTTCATTGGTTGCCAGTGAAATTCAGAATCGATTTTAAAGTTTTACTTTTTGTTTTTAAAGCACTCCATGGTCAAGCCCCTCCGTATATTTCCGATCTCCTGTCTACTTACTCTGCCTCCAGGGCACTCAGGTCCACAACCCAACAACTCCTCGTCATCCCCCGGACACGCCTAAAAACCAGAGAGGGCCGAGCCTTCTCTGTAGCAGCCCCTAACTTTCCCTCCCACCCCAGATCAAATCATGTAATACAGTTGCTAGTTTTAAATCAAATCTGAAGACGCATTTTTACTCTCTTGCGTTTAACTCTCTTTGATTCCTAATTTTATTTTATTTTTTTAAGATTCAGAGCTATGAACTGAACTTATCTTTTTCGTACCTTTTTGTATTTACAAAGGTTGTTCCATTGTTGTTTTATTCTGTGTTACATTATTTAAATTCTACCTTTGCCTAACTATATTCATGGTACCTTGCACATGTGATACTGTTTCTGCCTCCCCTGTTCTACCTGTAAAGCACTTTGGGTCAACTGTTGTTCGTTTAAATGTGCTATACAAATATGACTTGACCTGACTCATTGAATAGCTGGTCTAAAGTATAAATACCTCTGTCACTCCAGTGCTTATAAGCAAAGGGTTTGTTACCAGACATTAAGTGTGTATTGTGCCATATTGGGGTATTCAAATGCCACTTATTGGTGTAGCGTAGGTGCTCCTCCGCCTGCTTAAAATTGGCCAATGTGTTGCTGATAATAGAGCCATAGGTTAGCATAAAATACGCACCATTTCAATGAATGAAGTAGTTCCACTCTAGGCGGTCAAAAGCGTCCACTGATAAAACTGCTTACAGTGCATATACTTAAAGCCAACAGCTCAAAAATATATACTAGATAAGCCACTCTCAACCACAAATAAGATAAACGTTTATGCATCATTTAATACTAACATCCTCAAAACCAGTTGACAGCAAGGCAAGCTGGTACAACATATAACAAAAACAATAGGCTACACTTTCTAAGCCCAAATGAACCATAAAGTGGTCTTACCTTATGTAATGCCATTCCAGTACTGATGCAAAATTATCCATGATATCAGCAAAAGTCCAGTGTAGTTTTCAGTTCAATTCAGGCATGAGAGAAAGTCGCTTATCTCATATTAGTCCTCAGTTAATTTCTAATTCTGGCATTCTGCCAAAAACTGATAATCCATATTTCTCAGTTTACAATGTAGCTAGTACAGTACCACCACCCACTAACGACTTGACAGTGTGGCTAATGTTAGCAGCGCAGCCTCCTGACCTAACATCACACATTGCTCCGGCCCGAGTGGTTAAATGGTAATATATTTTTGGCCTACTGCACTTGACATACTATTGTAGCATACACATTTTTTTTTGGCTTACTAGTATTATAGCATATATAGTATTTAGTATGCGATTTGGGATGCAGGGTTCATCTGTCCCATCCGATGTCAATCGCTAATTAAAAACACCTGGGACAGCAACAGGATGTTCACAAACCCCTCTCCCGTGCCGAAGGGGGCTGCTGTCCGCCTAGTGGGCAGGCATTGCCCTCCTATGCCCCCCATGACACCAGCACCGCTGAAAGACTTAACAGGCCTTAAAACTAGACAGAAATGCCAAAATGTATGCAAATTGTGCTTATTAATGAATAATGTTACTGTTAAGATGGACTTAATTAAAATGAGTAACATAATGGATATGTGCATTAAAAGAATAACGTGAACCCGTGGTTATCTGCCTTAAAAATCTGAGTTAAAATACTCAACTTACTCATTTCGTCAGTTATTTGTGATATTTTGAGTTTCAATACACTCTGTGGTACCTTTTTGTGTATATATAAAATTGATTACCTCTTATTTTCTTTTTCAGTTTAATTTTGTGTACAGTAGATGTATTTTGTATTGTAGTTTGAAAGTGCTCATATTATGCTCATTTTAATTGTATTTAGAGGTTATATCAGAATAGGTTTACATGGTTTAATTTTCAAAAAAACACCATATTTTTGTTGTACTACACATTGCTGCAGCTCCTCTTTTCACCCTGTGTGTTGAGCTCTCTGTTTTAGCTACAGAGTGAGGCACCTCACTTCTATTCCATCTTTGTTGGGAGTCGCACATGCACAGTACTTAGGTAAGGACTACTAGCCAGTCAGAAGCAGAGTATGAGGGCATGCCACGCTAGCAGCTAGGCGAGCATTATAACCTGTTACAAAGTGACGCACGTTTGTCTCTGAAGTAAAGGCTGGACTACAGTAGAGCTGTTTGTGAACAGTGTTTTCTGTTGGAGATGGTAAGTCCCTTTGGGGTGGACTTTGGGCTTTTTCACTTTATTTACCTATAACATGCACAAAAAAGATATATAACACAATAAAGGAAAGGGAAAAAGCCAAAAAGCATAAAATGAGCACTTTAATACTTATCCATGCCATGCATATGTTGTTTTTGCTGGTGAGACACTTGATCCGGAAATGCATCATCAATCCAAAGTGCTTTCTGTTGGCTCAGGTAGGTTTCATTTCAATGGCTGATCAGTAGCTGTTCACACCTGAGATGACAGATGAAACAAATAGCACGCTGCACCACTGACACAGTGTGGAAATATGAGTTGTGATCACCATCTAGTGGTTAACTACTGGTACAACGGCTTGTGAGAAAAGCTTTTAATCAAACACAATCAGACTTGGGGGGAAAAAAAGGAAGATCCATTTCTCTACTCTTGCTCAGCATCACCATTTATTGAAGATACTTATGTTTCAACCCCTCTGGACCTTTGTCAAGAGTTTTTACAACAATGATCACACACAATGGGCGGAGCATTATGTATTTAAATACATAATGCTCCGCCCATTCTGTGTACACAGTTGTGGGACAATTTCTCATCTGTGGGAGCGTCTCTCAATAATCAAACATGGCATTTGCGCAATAATATAAATTTCATCACATTGTAAGGAACAACATGCACAGTGGCACACACAGTGGCACACAACTCTTACTTATTACTATTTATAAAAAAATATTTACAAAGTTTGCATACTAAATGAATGAAAAACAATCATTAAAACTCGTGCAATCTCATGAACCACTTGTATCTTAGATTTATCATACATTTCCCAAAGCTCCTTCAAGCATAACATGCCATAGCATCTCATCATTTAAACCACTGGAAGATAAAGTTTGCAGATTGAATATCTAGTATACTTCTTTTTTCTAAGATTTTTTTAAGGCCTTTTCCTTTATTTAGAACAGCTAACGAGAGACAGGAAATGGGGGAGACTGATGTGCCATTTTCCAACGCACCTGCATCTAAGAATTGTTCTTTGTAAAATCAAATACAAACACAAAGTCAGGCATGTTCCATTCCATTTCCAACATTTATTAAGTGCAAAAGAATATGCATATCATTAAATGACAAATAATAAACAGGAAGATGCAAATGACATTTTGACACCATAAAGAACATTATAGACATAGAACAGCCATCTGTGAAAAATCCCCGCACAGAGACGTATAAATACTCACTTTGCTTTATCAAAGAAAGTTAGATGCCAATAACGTGGCGGTACGAGTCAATTGAAAAATGTGAACACTTGGCCCCCAGAGATGTACACGGTGAGCTCCGTACAGGTTAGATTAATGCTACAATACTCAACTGCCTCCATAAGGCAGGTTTCCTCTCTACTAACTACACCTCAAACATCTACCTCTCATGACACGTGAAGGAACGGAGTGTTAACAGTTCAATACACTCAGTACATAAACAGCATATCAATTAGATTTCCCAACTACTGGAACCCTTAGATTCACAAGAAACTTTCAAGTATTTTTTTGACAGACCGTCCCAAACTCAATACTGATGTAGACTGTATTGCAGAGCGATCCCATCTCAGTAACATTCTCTCTCCTGCCCACTGTATACAGCTCAACAGTGGGGTTCCGGAAGTAAAAATCCCATTCATTTTCTCCGTAAGGATTTTGATTATTAGCCAACATGTCTAAACCATCCGAGGTAGACGGACCACGAGCTCCGAGGTTGTGAAATAAAGGTTTCTGCTTACGTAGAAGCCACAATACTGTATGAAATCAACCTTGTTTTAAGAAAAACTGCTTTTATTCGAGATCTTATGGAGAAATACTACACTACCCACAATCCTTAGCGTAAGAACGAAGTCTCTTGTTGGTGGAACTCGCTTACCATGTGAAATGTTAACCCCCAATTTCCACCAACTGCGGAACGTCTGCGGATCCGCTCCGGAACGGCGGCGGAGTCATTAGGTTTCCATTAAAGTCAGCGTGTGTATTTCCACTGGCTGCAGAACGGCTGCGTTCCGACTGCGTCCCAGCTCCGACGGTCCGCAGCCCTCCGGCGGTCCGCAGCCCTCCGGCGGTCCGCAGCCCTCCGGCGGTCCACAGCCCTCCGGAACAGATACGCAGAGCTTCTATTTTTGCCGGACGCCGGAGAGCTCTGCAGCAATTCGGCACAATTCAGATAGTGCAGGACAGGAAGTCGAGCACAGAAACAAAATAAAATATCCGGTTAATTTTCAAAATAAAATACACCGTGCTCACGGCGGATCATATCTCCCTGCACTACACCTTGAAAACGCAGCACAGAGTTGTTTCCCCTCTACTCCTCTGGATGGAAACTAACTGTTGTTGGTTTTGTGGTTCTATTCTACCTGAATTCGCGAGATCTCATGGGTCCTCGTGACTACAGCGCAGTCATGGCCGCAGCCGTTCCGCAACAAATCCAGACCTGGTGGGTATTGAAGGACTTGTACCTTTCTCTTATTGCTGGTTTCAAAATTTTCTTTTGCGCCGAATCAAGTGTTTCATGGTCAGGATTTATCTCGTAGCTAGTTGGCTTGGTTCCAGGCTTAAAACTCTTTATATAAGCATTTCCTGAAAACTTCAATGGAGATAATGAACTGGGACAAACACTTCTGGAACCAGAGCCCTCAAAAAAGTGTGTGTGTGTGTGGGGGGGGGGGTCACTGTTGAGCTCTATACACACACATACCTCTGTCTTTCCAAGTATCTACAAAAACCATACAGCATGTGTCACTGTGAACGACAAGACCAGCTTTGAAGTCCACACATCTTTTTCATAACTGACCATATCTTTTTTTTCACCAAGATAAAAACCTTTAACATTTGTCAGTAGTACAGAGAATTGTCAAAATGGTTACGTGGCAGCCACAGTTGTTCCTCTGTCACATATTGTCAATCTCAATGTAAAATATGCTCTTTAACAAGCAATATATAAAAGGTATGATACACTCTCTTTCATATCACCAGGATAATCAGTAAATACATAAATGAATGTTACATTTTTTAAACACCAGCAGAACTGCCGGTTTCTAACATTACACCTTAAACACAAACTACATGCAAGAAGAATATTTTACACATTTTAAAATGTTAATCCTTAAGATTATCAAATAAAAATGGCATTGTATATTATACCTTTTCATTGATAATATTGGGATCTACCTGCCAATATGCAACTTTATGCACAGGAAATACTGCATGTCCAAAACAGAAGGGAAACAGTGGCTGTGGCTAATCAACCATTGGCTAATGAGCCAGTGGCCCAGTAGCCACAGCATAGTTTTGACAAAGAAATACACATATATATACACATATATATATATATATATATATATATGTATATATGTATATATATGTATATATGTTACTGGATTATCTTCAGATGTCCAGTTAAAAACAGAAAAGGAGGCAAAGTTTGACTCGATATTCCAACAAGTTTTCAAATAAAAAGGCGATATCTTGTATCTCTTTTTTCCTTGGCACCACACTTTTGGCACCATTGTTTTTTTTTTACATTATGGAGCATCTGCATTGTGGGTAATGTAGGCACCGGGTTTTGAGGAAGGATGTGTGGAATATCTAATTAATATATCTCTGCTGGTTCTGTCGCATCGATTTTGATCCTTTTTTCAAAAGTTGTCCATGGTGAGTACTGTGCTCTTTTGTGTGTTGAGGTTGTATCTGTACAGTTTTTTTCTTTAAATGAGGAGTAGAATAACTAGTTGTAGACTAGTTGCTGCATGGTATACCTTGCAGGACAGCGTATTGCGTTGCTTCCCACCTGAGGCCATCACTGTTCTGTTTCAGATGGGACTCTTGCTATGTGCACCAGCCACCAGTGGGTGTCGCCACACCCTTAAAAACATAGAAACAATCTGGAGGATTAACAGTTTCAAAACACAAACGACATAATAACACAGTTTACCAGCAACTGTTGTATATTTAAAAGAATTGATCAAAGATTAGTCTCACATGTATCAGAGATCTGATTTCCCTCTATTTACCCTAAAGGTTAACAACAAGAACAGCTGACCCTGAATCTGCACGTGAAAACATTTTAGTGTTGGTGTGGTCTTAAGTACATTATCTCCAACAGCTCTACCTTAACTGTGTGTTTAGACTTTGAGAGTTGTGCTCAGCAAAATGATGCCCTGATGCCAGATATAGAGCCAACCAAGGAAGAAAAAAAACTCAATCTCTTTCATTTCCTTTCCTCCTTTCTTCCTTTCCTCTTTCACTGGTGTCTGTCTGACCGAACTTTCCAGCGAGTGGGATGTTGACTGAGACAGACGTGCCATCCAAAAGGAGAAGTCAGATTTTGTACAGACACATAGCCCGGTTGAACCCGGTTGTTAGAGATAAGCCCCCGTTTAAACCAGGCCCCCCACATACAGCGCTCAGCCCCTCCGCTGATTTTGTCCAGTGGCCACTGGCCGTATTGCAACAAAAATCCCTCTGCGACTCAGAAAGGATTTCCCCCATAGGCCACCATTGTAAAAGAGACGGGTAAAACTGCTGCCAGGACACCTCGACTGCAAACAAGCGCGGTTATAACTCTTTCTATTCAGAATTGAATTGAACATGGACTTTTTATTTTTGAAAAACTTCCCTCGAGCCGAGAAAAGCGATTCAAAAACCTGTGATGTCACCACAATGTAAAGTCTATGGGCCGAGCGAGAAAAACACTATTGCGCGTAGTCATTGGTCACATATCATGGAAGCAAACCCGGAAGCTTAGAAACTTTTTGGCGGATGCGCCACTGAACAACTCTCATAGGAATGAACGGGTCAAACTTTCAGTCCCCCTCTGTTACAGTCATAGAGATATAGAGCTGCTGTTGATGTGGCTGGGCGGCAGACTGAGGCTCAGAGTGGGGCTGAGGCCTGAGCTGAGAGGGGGCTGGGGGGAAGGGGCGGACATATCTATGCTGAGCTGATTCAGGTTGGCGTGGGGGTCCGCGGCCACAGTGAGGCTGTTGAAGTTGGGTGTACGATCGGGGGGATCTGACGGCGAGGCGTCGCTTTTGGCCACGCGGCGGAAGACAAAGTGGAAGGGAGTGGCCTGCGTGCGGCTGAGGAGCTCTGCCTTGATCTTCTGAGGGTGGGTGTCTGGCGCCAGCTGCTGGCTGCTGCCCTCCATCAGCAGGAACAAGCCGTAGTTCTCAGGGTCCGACACTTTGAACTTCTGGGCACACAGGTGGCACACCTCCTCCACTGAGGCGTACGGGCGGACCTGTATGGTCTTGGCAGTACAGCCACTGTCCAGCTCCTGCAGCGCCACCCGCAGGTAATTCTGAGGGACAGACAGAAAAACCTCAATCAGCCAAACATTGGAGATCTGAACATACTCAACACTATTTCTGGATGGTACTCTAAGGTGTATGCTTAGCACGGAAGCTGAACTTGCCATTTCTTTGTTTTGTTACCTCCGCCAAGGAGGTTATGTTTTCGGTTAAGTTGTCCGTTTGTTTGTTTGTCTGTCTGTTAGCAGGATTACGGAAAAAATAATGGCCCGATTTTCACGAAACTTGGTGGAAGGGTGTAGCATGGACCAAGGACGAACCCATTACATTTTGGTGCGGATCCGAATCAGGGGTGGATATACAAATTATAATTAATTATAATTTTAGAGATAATTTCACTCTAGGGCGTTTGTGCTGCATTTATGTGGTCAGAAAAATGAGTTCCTGACTGGGAAAATTCACACTGCATTAACGTTGCAAGATAGGGCATGTCTTGTCAGAGGTCTGCGCTCTCTGACTGCCTTTGTAGTCGTAAATGTAATTATTGTAATCTGTTTTTAGTTCTTATTCTAACAAAAGAAAAACATATTCGTCCTGAGAAGCAATTAAGTCAAGGTAAAACATATCAAAGGCAATGCAAGAAAAAACAACTAAATAACCACTGCTTTTTCGTTAAGTGATTTTTAAGACGCACTTTACATGGTGATACTGATTTAGCAGAATAGCTCCTCAGGATGTTTCAGTCTACTGTAGGTAATGCTAAGAAACAATGGCTTTTAGATTTAATTCTAGAGTTGAAGTAGACGGTAAGATCTACTTTCTGGAAGAACCAATAGGACTTCATATTACAATCTGAACTCATGACTAGGGTTGGGTATCGTTTCAATTTTATCAATTCCGATTCTGCTAATCTAATCCGGTTCTTATCGAATCTCGATTCAAACTCTTTTAGGTCACGTGCTTATTTCAAAGAAAAAAGATAATTATAAAAACTTCTAAACCATTCATGTTTATTCATATTCAAAATTCACTTTTTTTGAGTATAAGGAACCTATAATTTTATACAGTTTAATTTTGCTGTTGTTTTTCCTATGACAAAAAAAGAATCTGTTAATAACCCACATATTTAAATAATAGATTTTAAATGTAACAACAGCGTGTTTCACCAGTCAATCGGTAACAAACTGTCAAGAGCCACTATATGACAGAAGGGTAGGCCTACTTTAAAACAACAGCTTGAATTCTGAATTTTAGAACCGGTTCTAATTTGGAACCGGTTCTTGATGCCCAACCCTACTCATGGCTGGCTTAATGCAAGAGCAATCCCTGCCTTTAAAGCGAGCCTTTAAAATGTTTAAAAAAAAACTCAACTACTATAAAACTATAAAAATGCCAAAATCCAGGTGCTTGCGACTGTTGTAACTTTAAGAATGAGCTAAGTCAACATTACTTTTGGGAAAGAAGAGGATTGAAGGCGAAGCCTCCAGTGACTGTGCTTCTACCTGGAAGTCATCGATGGACGGGGCGGAGCGCTGGGTGGTGCGTCGGCGGTGCCACTGGTGGAGGGTGTTCCTGGTTTCAGAGCTCAGCACTCTGGCTGCCTGCTCCTCCTGGAAGTTTCGAATCAGGGACATGGCTCCATATGCGCTGGTCAGGTAGTAGCCGCCTGAACACACGTAGACACAGGGTTAACAATATGAACATAGACGGTCCAAAGCAAAATGTTCTTTTTCTGTGGGGTGTTCAGGGTGGACTTTTAACCAAACAGACCTTCTCCATGGAGCAGAGAGGGGTCCAGCAGCTCCATCATGTAAAGGATCTCGTTGTCCAGCTGGGGCATGTCGCACTGGGCCAACACATAGGTCAGCATGGGCAGGAAGTCATCAGCACCGTACAGACGACCTGAGAGGCAGACGAGACCACATTGTGAGATCCTGCGCTTTCAATTTCATCATTTGATATTTTTTAACAGATTTTTTTAAATCGTATTAATTGTAGGTCTGTCAAAATGCATTAATAATGAGTTATCTGAAATTCTTTTTAACAGCTATAATTCTTTTTTTTACGCGAAATTAGTCTATATCCACGATGTTCCACTTCCGGGATTGCTCCGTCGCTGCTGGAAATTTCGCCGTATGTCCTTCTTTTTTTTTTTTTTTAGCTTAATTTACCTTAACTGATCAACTTCAGAGTCATTGGAATGGTTATATGACTTTTTTTCGGGTTGAATGGTGATCGTCTCGCTTCCCCCTAGCGCCTGTGAGCGGAAAAACCACCCTTACAACTTTCGGCCGGCGAACTGGCCTCAGCGTCAGGAAGTATCACGTGATATCAGGTCTCACAGTGTAACAAATTGCTTCACGCCACTGCACATATAAATTAACCGGCTAGCTATAAGAACAAGGTAGCGATGGAGTTTTTTACACTATCGTCATGGCTAAGCCGGCAAAAAAGAAGCAGAAAGCTAGGAAAGTATTGTCGGAGGAACAGAGAAAGAGGAAACGGCAGACTGACCGAGCGAGGAGTCAGACACGAGTAAACATCGGACCTGCGTTTTCAGAATGGCGAGAACTGAGACAAACAGAAGCTTGCTAATCCGATGCTGACTTGGCGTTCTTGCATGGCGTTAAACTCGGTTTAATCTTTGTATTTCTTGTTATTGTGACCTCAGGATGTTTGCTATTGTCTTTAAAGGTTTTTATTATGATCGCTGTCTGTTACGGGCTTACTAGCTAGTTTAATAGCTGTTTACCTCAGCGGACATGGCTCCATGCGTTCGCCTGCTTCTATAAAAACAAATGCACATGACCAGAGGGAGAAGATGGGAGGGGGGAGAGTCGCCAACGAGTTTTTACAACGGTGTTGCCAAATATCTATTCCGAAGCTATAGGGGGAGCTCTATAGAGAAACCTGCGAGCAAAAGGTGAAGAAATTGCCAAAACTGCATAGCGCCTCTTTAACTGCTCCTCAGATCTCTGTAGAGTAAATCCAGACAGCTAGCTACACTATCTGTTCAATCTGAGTTTTCTGTTCAACCAAATCAAGTTCCTTCCCAAGACTATTTTGCAGCGGCACCGGGCTCCATTCAGGATTTAGCTCCGCCAAAGACGTTTGTGATTTGTTTAAAGAAATGCCAATAAACCTGAGCACCTTTTTCTCCTATCCCGGAATGCTGTGTGGACTAGCCAGACCCTCCTTTGCAGCGCTGTGGAGGAAGGTCTGGCAATGCGAGACTAACGCATGTGTGTTCTGTGATTTCGCTCTGTAGTTTGCGAGATCAGGAAGCGATGCAGCAGTAACATTGTGGACAGTGTTGCCAACTTCACTACTTTCTCACTAGACTTTTTCAGACACTTAGCGACTTCCTATTGCAATTTATTCCCATGCATGCGGTCTACAGCTCCTCTCTCCCCCCTGTCCACTGCACAGCAGCACAGAGCAGGCAGTCAGTAGGGCTGGGTTCATACATCATCATACACAACGGGAGTGGATGGATAGCAGAAACAACGATTCCTGAGCATAATGGATAAGGAAAAGGGTCTTTTGAATGGCAATTTGAGCTTCAAAGACCTTCAAGACATTATTTGCATGTACTGTCGATGTGAAGTGAGTTACAACGGAGTATGTTGAGTCTCTAATACCACTTGAGCATTAAAAACTTTAAAAGTATCCCTTTTATAAGTACATTTAGAACTGATGAAAAATGTGTGATTCATTTGCGAGTCAACTGGGACAAAATGTAATCGATTGACAGCCCTAATTAATTGATTTGAGGATCATTGTGTTTCTCATATTGCAGAACATTGGTGCAGTACTCAGATGTTCACCTGAGTTGTCCTCCATGATGGTGTAGATGAGCTTGCAGACTCTCAGCAGCATGGTGACCTTCTTCTCAGGGGAGTACAGTTTACTCATGGTGTGGAACTTGTGCTTGATCTTCTCTATGGCCACGGGGTCCGGCGGCAGTGTGTCGGCCACGCCCATTTCCTGCGGCTGCCGGGCCTTGGCCAACGCCAGGTTCTCCTTCAGCTCCTGCCACTCGCCACTGCGCACCTGGAACTCCTGCAGGGCGGCGCTCACCACCGGTTTCAGGTTCTTCAGGAGGCACTTGTGCATGGCTTTCTCCAGGACTTGGTCTAGGGAAAAGAGAAAAACAGTTGAACTTTCTTACAGGGATCTTCTTAGAGTTGTTCCTATTTAACACTAGGGGTGTGAATCTTCACGGGTCTCACGGTTCAATAAGATTATCCTGTCAACAATTTGAATCAATTTGATATCACGAAACGATGCATCACCTCAATTTTATTATATATATATATATATATTACTACACATTTTCATCGACAAAATCAAATGGTCATCAATCAATCAGACCCTTAAGCGAGAGAAGAAATGTACTCAATGCTTGGTGGCTTTAAATTTTAATTCTCATTTTATCAAGGTTATTAAAACATCCCTCTTTCAGCCAGATTGTTTAACTTAAAAAGATGCTGAAATACTCACTCATGCTTTTATTATAAGACAATTAGACTGTTGCAATACCCTTTTTACTGGATTACCTAAAACAGTCTAAAAGAAACTACAGCTAGTTCAGAATGCTGTGGCCAGAGTCTTAACTAAAACAAGAAAAATGGATCACATCTCCCCCACTGCTTAAGACACTGCACTGACTACCTGTATTTTTTAGAATTGGTTTTAAAGTCATTCTACTTTAAAAAGCTTTAAATGACCTCGCTCCTCCATACATATACATACAATAAGTCATTTTCTTTTTTTTTATGTTCCAGCAGTATCACTTACGTCCTCTGCTATGGCTTTCTTTTAAATGTTCCTTATGTGTCCCATAAAAGTACCGGGGAAAGTGCAATCTGCTTTTACACTCCTCAAATGTGGAACTCACTGCCCCTGGATATTAGACTGGCAAGGCAATTAAAAACCTATTTTTTCAATCTGGCTTTTAATTTGGAATAATGGTTTTTTTGTTGCCATTTTAGGCATTTCAGTTTAGGCATGAAAGGGGAGAGAGAGGGTGAATGACGTGGAGCAAAGGGCCGCAGGTCGGAACCAAACCCACAGAGGACTGAGCCTCTGTACATGGCCGCGCGCTCTACCAGGTGAGCTCCCCAGGCAACCAATCATTTCTTTTTTTTTTTTTAATCATTTATTAACCCTTTTGTTCTGTTTGTTTTATTTGTTGATTTATTTAACATTTTATCGTCTTGTTTTTTGCATTATAATCTGCGTTTAAATTGTGTTCTGTTAAGGACTTTGGGCTTTATGACACAAGTGTTGATTTTTTATTTTCTGGTTTTAAAGGCTGCATTGCAGTAAAGTCAGGGTTTCCCGCAGCACTTTGCAGCTAAGGCGGCGGCCTTAACAGCTTGTATGAAAGGTGCTATACGAATACAGTTGAGTTGTTGCTGGAGCAGAATTATCCAGTTCAGCGTGCGGCCAATAACATGTCGACATCAGCGTTTACAAGCTCAGTGTGTGCAGTCTGACTATTACAAACCATGATATCATAACACAGACAGGATGGATGCAGAGAGGGAGGCCAAACCACTGCACTCTTGAATAAGGACTGTGTGTGTGTGTGTGTGTGTGTGTGTGTGTGTGTGTGTGTGTGTGTGTGTGTGTGTGTGTGTGTGTGTGTGTGTTTTGCTGACTTTCCTCCAGAAAGGGGTGAAGTCAGCAGCTTTTTTTTGGCTGAGCACATCTGCAGACGCAGATTTTACTTTCCACCACAGCCCGATGGCATTCCCAAAAAAATCTGTCTTTGTCAGTGTCAGGAGGTGTTGAATTTCACCTCCTTGACTGTTCTTACTGGAAAAATGTCTCCACACCCACATTACTGCTACCTTTGCTGGAACTGAGCCAGACAGAATATTCTCACTTCCTCATTCTACAACTAGATACCGATAGACAGTTGCCAGTCAGTGAGGGCAAGCCTGGCATGTTTAACTGGCATCAGCATGATTAGTGTTGGTCTGGTTCTGTGACACGGAATGTAAGACTGAGAGGATTTGTTGGACAGCTAATTTTAGTAATCCAGGATGAGACTTTCTCTGACTTAATGATGAGGTTTTTTTTAATAAAAAAAAGACAACCTGTCTAATTGGAAACAACCATCTTCCTACCATGTTATGTTCCCGGTGACATCCTGAAAGTATCACTGAAACTTCCTGTGGCTCAAATGAGAAGTCATGCTGAACAAAACTTCTCAATTATACTCCACTTTCACGTCAAGTCACTTTTATCTATATAGCCCAATATCACGAATCATAAATTTGCCTCAGCAGTAGCAGCCATAAGCCCGCCCACCGACTCTATACACGATGCGATTGGCCTGACCAGAGTTTGGTTTTTCCAGCTCGCAAGTCAACGGAGAGTGCCTAGAGCCCCCTGGCTGCAAAATAAATTTGCTGCCGCTAGGGTGCGTCTAGATTTCTAGGCTACAACCAAACTACCTGAGCGCACAATTCAATGTGAACTGTAAATTCACCTGAGGAAGGTCCGTTTGAACGAAACGTTGTGAAATAAAGTATTTGCTTGCGTAATGAAATAAAAAAAAAAGCTTTGAAATTGTAACCCAGAAAACAGGTATTCCCCGACACAACCTGCAACAGGAACAAGTACTAATCAAATGTTTTAACTATCACACTTCCCCTTCTTCAGAAGAGTAATGTGAGAAATAAGGCTAGAAGGTCAAGACAAAAAAGCTTTTTCTCTAATTTCCTGTGTCATTGTTTTGCTAGACAAAAGTACTAGAGTTGCAATTAACAATTTTTCATCATTATTGACTAATCTGACAATTATCTTCTTGATTTATCGATTAATCATTTGATAATAAAATAAAAAAGATAAAATAATGAAAAATGTCAATCACAAGGGCCCGTTGAAGTTGATGTCTTCAAATGTCTTGTTTTGTCCAACAGTTTAAATCCAAAGATATTCAATTAACTATTTTATATATATATAACTGATAACTGAGAGAAGCAGCATATATTCACATCAGGCAGGTTGGAAACAGGCAATTGTGGGCACATTTTCCTGAAAAGTTACTTAAGCCATGAAGCAGATTAATAATATAAAATAATCTAGTTTCTTTTAATCTAGTTACTTTATTCCCTAACATTTCTTCCTGGAGCTCAATAATCCCTTGACTCCCCGCAGGTCTGTTACAGTGATTAAAAACAGGGAACGCAGTGCCAACATTCTTCACTCTGGGCATAAAGTTAAGGGCTCTGTTTATGTCATTCTAAAGGGGAGAAAAGTCCAGATGTACAGACATAGAAAATGAGACCGCTCAAAGTAAAGGTTGTGTGTGTTACAGGCTTTTAAGTTTAGTTTCAGTGTGGCCATGAGTTTTCCCCACTTTAGAGGAGCGGCCAACAGGGTCTGAAATCAACACTCGCCAGATGGCAAATGTGGGGCCAATTTTCCGTTTGGCGAGTAAATTTCAGAGGGCTATCTGCCACGTGGCGAGTAAATGTTTTTACCAAAACAGTTCCGTTTTTCAGTCTTCAAAGTCGAAGCTGCAGCTAATTTCTTCTGTTCCTCTGCTGTATGCACGTCGTTTTTTTTATCTACTCGCTGACTTGGCAAAAAGTAAAAAAAAAAAAAAAAATGTTGATTTCGGACACTGGAGGCCAAGAGTGAATGCTTACCCCTCCGCATTCCTGTGTCCTGCTCTGGCTTCACAGGGAATCCATGCACCTCGCTTACATGGCACTGTGACTTCCCCAGATAAACCGCTAGGTGCAAGTCACAGTCTCCTTTGTGTTATATAAAAGACAAGAAGGCAGGAAACACAGAGGAGTCAGTCTGCAACAATCAGACACAAACAGAGCCTCTTCCCGCTTGATATAAACATCCTCTCACCAAACATCCTCTCCGTCCTCTTCTAACCTTTAACTAAACATCTTGTCCTTCATAACTCTACAAGGTAAAGTCAACTAGGGCTGCACAATATTTCTTAAAGCGCCCATATTATGCTCATTTTCAGGTTCATAATTGTATTTTAAGGTTGTACCAGAATAGGTTTACATGGTTTAATTTTCAAAAAACACCATATTGTTGTTGTACTGCACAGCTCTCTCTCACTGCTGCAGATCCTCTTTTCACCTGGTTTCTGTTTTAGCTATGGAGTGAGACCTCTTTTCTTCTTCTGTACTATCTTTGATTGCACTCGCACATGTGCAGTAGCTCAGATGTAGATCATGTCAGCTAGCTAGCTCAGCTAGACAGTAAAAGAAAGGCTGTTTCTTCAACTTCGGTCAGTTACAAGGCAGGATTAGCTGGGAGACTTCTAAATGAGGGCACACATGTAAGTAGTTCTTTTGTAGATTATGGTGAACTTGTGTGTGTTGTAGCAGTGCTTTGCTATTGAGAACGAGGTAGCATGCTAGCGTTAGCATTAGCATGCTAATGCTACGAGCTACGTTTCGGCTTGTGGCGTCACAAGCCGTGCCGATTTTGAACAGCTCACCCAGAGACTGAAGGCAGGACCCATTCAGAAACCATATCTCACTCTAAACAGCATGGATGGATTTTTTTCAAAGTTTCTATGCGTGTGGAAGCACCAGAGACACAAAATAACACCCCAAATCCCAGAAAAGTGTTTTTTTCATAATATGGGCACTTTAAAAGGCAAAATGTGTGTCAAACTACCATTCTGAGTTGTGGTGCTGCAGAAACGTCCCGACCTACAAGTCAAGTTTTAAGAAAAAAAATCTTTCTTTGGTACAGATCCTCGCAAATATCACACCATGATCCTTTTAACATATTTTTCAATGAAAATGAGAATTAGGATGCAAAAATGACCATTCCCTCCGATATCATTACTCATATCGCAATTGCAATAACAGTCAAAATAAACGCAATTAGATATGTTCCTCACATCGTCCAGCCATAATTTATTAATTAAAGAGGTAGTCTTCACAGACCTTATACTCTTTTCAGTTTGTCCCTTTTTGCCACCCTCTTAACACTGCTGCATTTATGCGGCATGTATTTATCACATTTTTGTGGTTGTAGTTTTGCGATTCTTTGCCACAGTGGAATGGCCTTCAATGCTCATTCTCCCAATGATTTAAAAATGCATTGTATTCCTTTGTGCTAGTTTTCACTCCAAACAACATTTTGGGGCAAAACTTTAGGCAGATATAATTACAGTAAACATACTCAAAAGCACCCATACACACAGAATAGCAAAGCCATGCAGGAAATGAATCGCTGTAGTAAAAATGGTGTAATCAGGAGGAGAGTGTCTTGTCACTTAACCAAGGAGCTCTCCTGATACGTAGTAGATTGCTTGCTTCCTGCTTGGATAATATACGTAAAAAATAGCCTTCGTACCTATCCTTGGGTCAAACAAACCAGCAGCAACCAGTGTGTAGAGATAAAGGGTATCACAATGGTGGTTATCAACTTTATTTGTTAACCCAGAGTTTCTCCTTTAGGCTCTGTGCTTGTTGCCATAAAAGCTGTGCTATCAAACTGTATGCACCGCGTTGTTAGTTTTTTTATACGGAAACCTACATGCATTCAGTTGGTGATGCAGAAAAATCTGAGTAAGAACACTGTATGCTGTAAGTGTAATTTTTTCCCTCTATGCTTCAGGAAATATTGCCACATTAAATGTTACACTGCATACGATCCACAAGAGTGATGAACACACAGCAACTACATACCAATTTGGGTTATGTCTTTATGCTTGTTCCTGATTTGCTGAAATCCGTTTTGTACAGCTAATAGAACACTGATTAGAAAATGGATTAGTCTAATGGTATTTATCACAGATAATATTCAATCAATAAAATTAATTTCACTTTGATTTAGCAAAAAACTGAATTGTATCCATTATGGGATAGTGTCAGACGCAGTTCTTGAGTATAATGTTTAATCAAGTTCAAAGTTTAAGAGCTCTATGATGTGCAGTTGTCACGTTAGACAATGTTAAACAGTAGGCATTGAGAGTGCAGTGAGTGGTAAAATAAATATATGAACTTACAAATTTACACGACTAGTCATTTTCTGCCAGAATTCGTCTTATGCCTTTCACAAAAGGTGTTGGTGTAATATTTTATAATATTCTTCATAGCTATTCATTTTTAAAACCTGTTCCTCTTGACTGAAGTAGGTGGCACACATGGTCCAATTTGTGCGGTAAAAGGCTAAAATAAAAACGTGCCAAACGTCCCCTTTTATGGGAATGCGCACCAAAAACAGCTTCATGACGTAGAGTTGTCTCAGGCTATCTGCCAGAGGGAGCCTCACTGTGCGGGATGAGTGGAATACAAGGAACTCTTTTCTGGCGCCCCCACTCCACCACCCACCCGTCTGAACATCCTGAACCCAAACACACACATGTTTGGGTTGCTGAGTGAGCTACTAGAAGGGAACAACAACAGCATCTTCCATGTTTGAAACTCTTGTTTGTCTTCCCTTACTGTCTGCACATTTGTTGTTTTCACCTATAAATTGGCATAATTTAGCTTAAGTTGCATTCATTTTCCTGGTATTTAAAAGGTGTCCTGCCGCACAAAACCGTTTTTACTTGTATTGTTTTGAAATATGTTAGGTCCATATGTGTTTTGTCGTGAATGTGAAAATGAACTGCTACCTCCTCTGTCAGCTCTAGCCACTGAAAAGAAATAAGCAGAGAAATCAGGCCAATTACAAAAGCTGGTCAGTCTGACGTGGTGTTGCCTGAGCTCATTACTATTCATGAGCTCCCCCAGTTGCGCTGGATAAAGGATGCTGATAGCCAGGCTCTCATTGGCTAGCGGTTAGCCAATCAGAGTCAAGCAGCTTAGCTCGTTGAATATTAATGACAACTGGCACAAATCTTCCTGTAGGCTTTCTATACCACGTTAGAATGGCTTGAAACAAGGTAACCAAGGCATTTTTTCTAGGGCTGGAACTAACAATTATTTTAATAAATCAATTAATCTGTCGATTATTTTTTCGATTAATCGATGAATCGGATAAAAAAAACAAAAGCATTAATTTACATCAACTCAATACATACTTACATACATACTTGTTGTTTTAGTTAATAGTTGTGTAAAGGTAAGTAACCCAAGAGCAGATACAGACAAGATACACACACACACACACACACACACACACACACACACACACACACACACACACACACACACACACACACACTTGAAGCTTATTCATTAAATTATTGCCATCATTGTAGTAAGTGCAAGTTAAGTTAATTTATACAACACACACAAAAATATTTGTCAACAATAACTGATATGGGACAAAGCACAGAATATACACATGACAACAGATAAAAAAATTAATGGGCCAAAAAAAAGGCAAGTGAATAAAACCGTATCTTTAGTCTTGCAAACTATACCACCCCTGTTTTACTACTGTTTAACGAGCTAACGCTAACTTGTCATGCTAGTCAGCTGGATAACGAGTAAATACCACACCAGCACCAGAAGAGGGACGTTACGTTCCTCACTTCAAAACGGAACAGAAGTAGGATTGTGTAGCGACTTTACCCTGGTGTTGAACTCCCTTCCTCCTCATCAAGGACTCCAACATGTTGACGTTTTAGGTGCTGAATCATCACCGTGGTGCGCCTGTGCCATGCCGTGTCGCTTTTGCTTATCTTATTAACACGTTTTCAATTTATTTAGTGTGAAATGCTTTTTTCTCCGCGACTGAGTGGCGTAATAGTTGCGCGACACAACGAATCGATAATGAAATTCGTTGCCAACTTTTTTAATAATCGAATTTTATCGATTCCTTGTTGCAGCCCTAATTTTTTCCACAAAAAATGTTAAGAGTCCATGGTAGAACTTCAGACTTCCACAAAGTAATGAAATACGTGTGGCAGGGCACCTTTAAGGCATTAAAAGTTACCATACTGTGTAAAAAAATTTGTCCCAATGCCCCATCCCTCCTTTAAATTAAATACTGTGTGAAAGCACCAACAGTCAAAATACTGGCACATTACTTTGAAGCAAGGAGAGCGGAGGGGAGAGAGAGAGAGAGAGAGAGATAGAGAGAGTGAAAGAAACACAGAAACCAAGAAGAAATACAAAGAGAGTGTCAGAGAACGACAGAGAGACAGAAAGTGGAGGGGGCTTGCCTTAAATCTTCCTCACTCTGATTGGAGAGTTTAGTTTAAAAGAACTGGAGTTGGAGTAAAAAATAAAAAATAAAAAAAAGAGAGTGGACGACTTGGCACACAGTCACCCAAATGCATCAGGGCCAGCTGGCCTTTGAGTTGAACAGAAAACACTCTCTGAAGCAGTCACAACAAAATGTTGTGCAACTATTCCAAGAACTAAAACCGCAGCAGTTCCCATTGTGTCATTCCTGTGGAAAATAGATCATTCAGAAAACAGGCAGCAGAAGGGGCAACCACAACACACAGCATACAAACTAGCACTAGAATTAGTAGGCACATGCCAATCAAACCTAAAACGTTTTTTTTTTTTAGGGAGTTGTATGTCTTATAAGAGAGCAGTAGAGTGCACCAATATCTCTCTTTTTTTATTTTACCCAAACATGGCTATAAATAAATTTATAAAAGTGGTAACTGATTTGCCCCCTCACAGCGAGGGAAAACTAATCACTCGACGAAATCCCGACTGTTTGCTGCCCTGGCTCCTAAATGGTGGAATGAGCTCCTTATTGACATCAGGTTGGCCGAAAGCCTACGCATCTTCCGCCGAAGGCTAAAAACACATCTCTTCCGACTACACCTCGGATAAACAGAAAATAAAAATAGAAAAAGAATATATATATATTTCTTGAAGCTGCACTTTCATATGGCTCTTTGTAGTTTTGGTTATTTAAAGCTAATGTACTTGCACTTACTACTTGTTGTCTGGAGTTTGCACCTTCAGGGTCGAAAGCACTTAATTGAAAGTCGCTTTGGATAAAAGTGTCAGCTAAATGACATGTAATGTAATGATTTGTGTATTTATAAGTATTTAAATGTATTTATATGCCTACTCAATTCTAATTAATTTTCAAAAATCCCAAACCCCATAAAAAAGACCACTTGCTGTGTGCCAAAGCACTTTTGCTGGAAAAGACCTTCTCACATATTCAGAGCTCAACATTTTAAAGCAGTGTTGCATCAGTTCGTAAATGATGTAAGGTGATAATGAAGCATTTGCTGTTGCATGTCACTTCCATAATGTTGTTTGATTTGTGAAACACAGATTAAATTAAATGAATGATCAAATCAAAGCATCCAAGATCAATATCCTGACTTTTAGTCCCTAGTATGGGTCAAGCTGGATATCCTACATTTCCCATAATCCAACTGGATGGTCTTTCATTTGACTTTCAATGCTTGGTAAACACCACCATCTTCCAAACTGTGTAAAGAGGTTGATGTGCCCATAGATATATATTGTTCTATATCTATGGATGTGCCCCTTTGACAAAATACAGATGCTGACATTGCCACCCATAACATTTTCAAATAAGTTAAGTAAAAACATAATTCTTACAATTAAAAAGTTGCTAAAAAAACTAACATGAAAATGTAAAATGTCAGCATTCAAGATTAGTATTCACGTTGTGTGATGACTACTGATAAAAGACAGCAGTTTTTCACCCAGTTCATGACTCCATAATCACAGCCCTGTGGTGAACCATTTGAACGGGGCCAGTAGAAACAGGTTGGTTCACCAGCTCCCTTCCTCCTGAGATAAAACCCTCTTTGTGCTCTCGTTTACATGTTACTCTGTCCAAGGTCTAATGCAGCCACTGAATCTTCGCCTAAATGATTCAGACCACTCTTCCGGCAGGTGTGTGTGTGTGTGTGTGTGTGTGTGTGTGTGTGTGTGTGTGTGTGTGTGTGTGTGTGTGTGTGTGTGTGGTTGTGTCTGGTCCCCCTTTCATGTTGCTCTCATGATATTGTACAATGCAATAAAAGGATAGATATAATAAAGGGCAACAAGAGGGAAATGCAAATGTTAGTATTGGGCTATAGGAGCTTTGCACTCCGTTTCCAAAGGTAAGATTGATTCGACTCCATGTTCGCCTGTCCTTACTTTGTTTTTCAAAGGGATACTGACTTACCAGGATACATGACAACGATTAACAAAAAATAGCCTGATGGCCACCAGGGATGCATAAACCCATGTGCACACATCCAGCTGCAAACACGGACAATTTCCAATGTCCTCACTGCTAGAATATTGAAGTGAAACTGCTGTGTCTGCATTGAACACGCTTTCTGTGACACAGCGTTTCCGTAGAATTTAAGCTTTCTCTATAAATAAATCAATCATTCACACTTCCTAAAAATAATCATTAAAATATTTGCAAGCACATACATAAATGACTCTCACCACCCTCCGCGTTGAGTTGAGCCTGAGGTCATAATGCTTAAAAGGTAGACATGTTGCAATCGAGCAGCCCCAGCATTTCAGCAGTAATCTAAGATATATTTTTTGTAAGTGCGCTAGTTTTAGCCAGTCGGCTAATTTGCAACTGTAGTCCTAGTTACCTAGAATGCATGTCTTTATGTTAGGAGGAAACTGGAGCACTCGGAGGAAACACACAAAACACAGGGAGAACATGGAAACTCCACACAGAAAGGCCATGCCCGGGCCAGGGATCTGCAGTGCCTACTAGCGGTGAGGCAGCAGTGCTAACCACTGAGCAACCATGCCACTCTAACAGAGAGAACACATGACATGCGAACACCCACAATTACTGTTATTAAAGCGTAAAGCCGATTGTTCCAGTGCACAAGCCATTGCTGCCAAAACTAGTGAAATAACAAGAATGACAAAACAGAGCTAAGCGTGAAAGATTTGTGGAACTATTTAATTTGGTACTCACCGATCTGGTCTTCAGGAATGAGACTCTCGAGTGGTGGCTCCAGCTCGGAGCTCTGTCGCAGGTAGCTCTTCATCTGAGTGATGAACTGGCGGAGAGTCTGCAGCAGCTCCAGTCCGGAGGCGTAGCCCTGCCAGGCCTGGGTGCCCGCACCCTCGCTCATGTAGCTCAGGTAGTCCTGCACCAGGCAGCCAAAGTACGAGCCTTTATCCCGGGACAGCTCCAGCACCCTGCGAATCGCCCTCTTCTCAGGCGTCAGCAGAGAGTTGAAAACACCGCTCATCTTGCGCAGCTGCCCTCGCAGGGCCTTCTGCAGGACCAGAGCGCTGGCGCTGGGGCGGCGCTTTGTGCGGTGACCCGGCGGTACCATGGTCAGGTCCTGATCTTGGTCCTGGTCGCTCTCCAAACTGACGCCATAGTCGGGCTCCTCTTCTTCGTCGTCTTCCTCGTCATCGTCGTCCTCCATGCTGCAGTAAGGCAGGTGGGACGGTGGGAGGGAGAGGGGGAGGTGGGTGTTAAAGTCCGCCACCGTGGGGGGACTGGGGTCATGCAGAGGGGGAAGGAAGAAGGCCGAGGACTGAGAGAAATCCAGAGAGTCTGAGGAATCTGTGGAAAGGCTCATGTCGCTCAGCCGCTGGCCGCTGCCACTGCATTCCTCGCCTGCTTCTTCTTCCTCTCCTCCTGTCTCATCTGCCTCCTTGCTTGATGTCATCAGCGAAGGATCTGGAGGACTACTGGAGTCCTGGGTGGAGGTTCTGGTAGCATTACACCGAGACAGTCTGGCCCTAATCAGGGCCTTCTCTATAGTTTGGTCCTCCAGCGCCAGGTGGCACTGGGCATCTTCCTGGCTGGATGATGGGGAGGCCTTGGCCCGGCGTGGAGAGGAAGAGAGAGATGATAGAGAGATGGGCAGGGAGGGCCGGGGGATGGATATGGGGGAGCTGATGCTAAATCTCTTGGGAGGGGAGGACGAGGGGCTGATGCTTAGCGAGGAGCCCAGACGAGAAAGGAGGCTGCTGCCCCTCTCCCTATCCTCCATCTTCTCCTTGGGGACGTTGATCCAGGCGATCTTCTCCGGCATGCTGCGCTGTCGGAGAGGAGGGGCTGAGCGTTGCAGCACAATGCGAGGCGGGGGTGGACGTGGAGGTGGGGACCGCGGCACGCTGTCTGCAGGGCTTAGCTTCTGGCTGCTGCTGATACTGGTTTGGCTGTCAATGTCCGGTAACTCTGTGTTTCTGTCGAGGCTCTGAAGGTTGCTTTGAGCGAACTGGCTGCTGTCACTTTTCTCTGAACTACAGACCTGATGACTGTCTCTGCAAGGGTGTTGAGTGTCCGTGTTGTTGGTTTCTAGGCTGTCGCTGACAATTTCCTCCCTCAGGCCTTGCTTTGCTGTACCAGAGGGATTTGAAGCGGTGCTGTGGTCACCATCTGGTTGGTGAACCTTTATGAAGAGGGGGTTGATGAAGCAAAGTGCTCCGTTAGGTTGGTAACACTCAAGCTCTGATGGGGTGCGGGTTAGAAGCCGAGGACGCCTTGGGTTGGTGGCCGAGGAGACTGGTCTCTGGGCAGGGGGAGGTGGTCTCTCGGGAGCAGCTATTCCAGACAAGGAGACCGAGTCCTTCCTCCTGTGGCAACAATGAGCATCCCAGAAGCCTGTGTGAGACAGTGAGAGAAATATGCTACCTATAGTATGTTGACAGGGTGTAATACAACATGAAAGCACCACATGTAATATGTCTGGGCCCTGTCTCATCCCCAGGGGTTTACATAGTAGTATGTGGCTTGAAGCCTTTTCACCAGCTTTCAGACAAAATAAAGAGTACTCCACTAATTTAGCATTGCACTCATAATGTTGTTGGACTCATGTTAAATTATCAAAATCGATGCAGAAGAACCAGAATTATCGTCTTTGTTATTCCAATGCGTTCTTTTTCCTCGTCAAAACCTGGCGCCTACATTACCCACAATAATAATAATAATAATAATAATAATAATAATAATAATAACTTTATTTGTATAGCACCTTTAAAAACAACAGCTTACAAAGTGCTTTAACAGAAGAAACAAAAGCATAAACAAAACATAAATATACACAGCAGATCAATACACATACCTATAAATACACAACATAAGATGGGGCAGCTCTAAAGGATAGGAATAATCAAGTAAATCAAAGATAAGTCGAAATAAGCAGGTTATAGGAGTCAATAAGTGGCGATAAAATGATAAAAAGGCAAAAGGATAAAAAGGGATAAAAACATGAAGAAGTTTTAAGTGATTTAAAAGAAGTTACTGAATCAGCAAGCCTTATCGCCTCGGGCAGGTCGTTCCAAAGCGGAGGCGCCCTGATCGAGAATGCACGATCACCTGTGTGATACAAGCCTCGACCTTGGAATGATTAAAAGGGCCCCGCCCAAGGATCTAAGGCTGCGAACAGGCTCGTATAGGACAAGCATCTGCGAGATATAGTCAGGGGCCAAACCCTGACTAATGTGTGAATGTGAGGTTGTCTGTTATAACCAGTGATCCAATGCAACTGGACTGCCTACAGTTTGGGTATCTTATGCTAGTAGCTGCTAATGTAGCCTAGAGCCTCCGGGCTGCAGCAGAGATGAGGTGTGTTCAGAATTTTTACATTTTACATTTTTTTACATCTTCATCCCAACCGACGCTGACCCAAGAGCCATCACCTGAAGACATTTATCAGACGCCACACAGCTCCCTCTGGAGACACTAAAGGCTTCATACACCTTTTTTACATATGCAGTAGACCTGTAAACGGACTTTGATGTGTAAAAGTGGTGACGTTCCCCTTTAACAAACACCCATTCCAGTTATTTTCAGTAGATCTTTCCAGTTATTTTCGGTAGATCGTCCCAGTTATTTTCAGTAGATCTTTTCAAAGCATGAATTTCCATCACTATTGCCAAAACCAGAAATAGTGTCACTCTTATTGGCAATGATTTGACTGAACACACTTACTCATTTGTGATGGCATTGCCTAGAAATGTCAATTACTGGAACTAGTCTAAAACTGGCTGAGTTGCAAATCCCTCTCTTACTTACTGCAGTTCCAGGCTGCGCCAAAGCAATAGCAAATGCCACAGAAGTATGTTTCCTTCACATTGTGGTGGCCCCTGCTTAGTCTGCTTGTATGTTTGTGTGGTGAATCAGTTACTGTGTTTACCTATGTTGTTTTAAAGGTGCCAGACGAGCAATGAAACTGTCAATGAAACAGCTGTTTGTCTCCTGCTGTTCTTTTGGTAGCTGACAGTTGTATAAACTCAAACCAAACTGTACTATACTACAGTGAACAGCAGCAAAAAAAATGGACTAAAAAATGCTTAACTTAAAGGTTCTGTACTCAAAACATTAATATTACATACAACATTAATATAGCAGCATATGTAAAGGTATAGTAAAGTAATGGCTTCATTTATCTGATCAGGACGATCAGATAAATTAAGTCACACTACCTCTGTGTGTGCTGTAAACCAAGCTTCTTTGTTCTTTGTTTTGATAGCTGGTCCAGATGTTAGGGCCACAAAATGACGGTGTTTCACAATTTGGGGAATGGTCTGTGAGAGCCGTGTGGAGGCAATCCCAGCCCACTTGTTTTCTTCAGTATTTTGAATATAGCCCCTTTAACTTTTGCCAACTTCAACTGGTCCATTCATCCACTCCCAATGACTCAATACAAGACCTGCAATTACAACCAATCTCAAAAAACCTCTAAATGCTGCTTCGTGCAAAAGTGCCTGTTTCCTTTAGCAGACTAGAGGCTCAGCCTGTCAGGGAGCGTATCTTTTCCTAGCAAACGAGAAAGAGGGAAAAAAAGCAATACTAATAACAATAACAATACTAATGTAACACAATATGTTGAACCTTTAGAGTCTGAGCCGTACCAGACAGAGCAAAACAAGACAGACAAACACCAGTGGGAACAATATGGCATGAGGAATACTTGTACCAGACACAGAGCAGCCCCTTCACACAACTACAGAGCAGAAAGGAGAGGGCAACAATACTCACTGTGATCCCAAAGCTCAGTGACACACACAGACGAGCTGTCGGTCGCACACTCAGTCTAACTTCTCTGTACAGTTCTGACGGTGTTGCAGAGGACACGCCGTTGTGTCTGCACTGGCTGAAGCTTCTCTCGCTCACTCATGCTCAATCTGTGTTATGACTCACTCCTGGTAATGTGTGTGTGGGCGGGCTGTTAGCACAGTATTCCCGCCTCCCTTCCTTGCTTTCCGTTGTAGTTTGTGGTCCGTCTCGCTCTCTCTCTCTCTGTTGTTCTCTTTCTCTGACACACAGACACGTTTTACCCATTTCCCTCCTACTCTACTCTTGTTTACTCTCTCTTCTATTAGCATATTCTCCTTTTGTTCTAGGGTTGTGCAATGAATCGAAGTTTGATCGCGATTTAGATTCCTAATGATCACAAAAACAGAGTAACCAAGAAAAACGATTATTTTGCACATTTAGGTTTTGCAAATCAACTCTTATTTTGTCTGTTCTGAATGGGGAATTCAAATATTCAAGGTGAAAAGTATTTAGGGATATTTCACAATTCAAGGTGTTTTCACTGTTGATTTGTTTAACTGTTTCACTGTTGTTTTTTTAAGTTCAATTTATGCAACATCTTTCCAAAAGTCAAAGAGTAATTGTGTTGAATAATCATGATTTCAATATTGACCAAAATAATTGTGATTATGAATTTTTCCATAATCGAGCAGCCCTATTGTGTGTATCACTTATTACTGCTGCTATGTCATCAGATACAGTTTTGATCATTCCGTTTGTTCTCGACACTTCCAATTTCGTGGAATTGTTTTGATTACTCAGTTATACTCACAAGCGTGTTCACACAAGTATATGCCAAGCGCTGCTGTACAATCTACACACACAGACACAGACACAGACACAGACACACACACACACACACACTCACTCACCAGGGACTGAGAGCATAGAGGAATGTGGTTTGGTGTGCTGACGTAAGAACTGGGAAAGTCAACGTTAAGCCAAGGGCAACTTGTAGAGACATAAGTATGACAGCTGAACTGGAGCCAAAAATAGACAAAGCTAACACAATGCACAGGACGTCAGTCACTTTGATTCGTGCCGAGCTGGGAATCTTTCAAAAACCTAATTACTGACTGGGCTTATGTAGAATTTACACAACATGTGTAGATCAAGCAGACAAAGTTATGACATGTCAAAGTGAGCAGTAGATTAGACTCTGATTACCACGCTTTATGATACTAATGTTAATTAGTATACACTAATTAATTAAATATATTTAATATGTGTAATAATACTGTTACAATGGTGGATTATCTTTGTAAATGTCTGTGCAAATAGTTTGGAAAACAGGAGCCTCTGATGTCCAGGATGTAAAGCATCCCTGCAGCAGAGCAAAGTAAAACGCTTGGATCCCTTCCTTCTTTTAAAAGGCATTCATCTACTGTAGCTGCAGAGGGAAATATTGAGATTCAGGAACAAAGCTGTTTCTCTAACCTTCAAACCTACAATTATATCCAACTCCAAACTGTAGAGTGACAAGAAACATCAGCATATCAAACATTGGATTAAGAAGCAACGACAATTTGCTAAATACGAGATGGGTTACATGCAGATTGGTGATGAGCAATACCAGAAACAATGCCATAAATCAGAGATGCTCACAAGTCTCTGAGCTAAAATGCCGTGCCAAGTCTCACGTCTTTGAGTAGAGTCCACGTTTTGCATTCAGCGCTTATTTTGTGTGGACCTTGTTGTAGGACGTTTTTAAAGCCAAAGATTCTGATGAATGGCATGTTGTCCTCTCTCACGTGTAGCCGCGCGCAGCAGATCAGTACATGTTACGTGTTATGCAAGTACTGTAGGTTATAGGTTACGCAGGGAGGGGAATAACCTCATCAGAAGTTTCCTGAAAAAAATAAAAATTGTTCACGAGTCACCAATCTCAAGTTGAGTCTGAAGTCTTTTGAAGACGAGTCTCAAGTCAAGTCTGAGGTCACTACGTGTGAGACTCGAGTCCAAATCTCAAACTCCAGTCCCCATCTCTGCCATAAATACAGAATCCTAACTGTGCATTCATACATCATACATCACAATAGGAAAGAAGCTGGGAGAAGGTTCCTTCTTGACCTTGGAAACAGTAGTTTGACAAATAATCTCAAGGTCCATTTACAGCTTCTTCCAACTGCATCTAGCAGGCATCCCGGACTTCATTCTAGCCATTTTCAGTTTCCCAGTTCATTTTTTGAAAGACTACAGAAAAAATGCCTTAAGAAACGTTCAGGGTGCAGGTTTTTTCGGATAATCTAGCATTGATTATGTTACTTAGTTAATGCCACATAGCTGATATAGCTTTAGAAAGGAAAAGCCAAAGTAGTAAAAATGCACAACCCACTTGTTCAGTCAAAATACCTACAGCAACTAAACAGTGTTGCCGTCCTACACTGACTAAATAAATGTTTATTAATAATTGATAGCACGAACACATCATTTTCTAACACTGACAAAGATCAGTGTCTCTGTGTCCCAACCGGCACCTGCAGACACCCGCCCACCAAGAGTCAGGGTCTGTCCGAGGTTTCTGCCTAAAAGGAAGTTTTTTCCCACCACTGTTGCACTAAATTCTTGCTCTGGGGGGAATTGTTGGAATTATTGGGTCTAGACCTCCTCTATCTGTGTCTGTGTCTAAAGTGTCTTGAGATAACTCTTGTTATGATTTGATACTATAAATAAAATTATATTGAATTTAATTAAAAAAAATTGTATTAAATGTGGATCAGTCACATCTGGTACCTGATCCCCTAAATAAGGCCAGTATCAGCCCGGATACCAATCTCTTGTAAAATACACAAAATACAATGAAAACTGCAATGGTAAGGGCCCTCTGTCAAAATCAAGTTTAAATACCTAATATTTTTAGTTTAATTCAGGTTTCAATCAATTATGACAAACTGACAATGAACCTGGGACTGGCTAATATTCCAGTGTAGAAATACTGGTTGGTTTCTGGGAATGTCAGAAAAATGGGTTGGGGGGAACATGTGTGTGTGGGGCTCCATAGTGGCCAACAGGTAATTTTTGCCCAATGGTGGGTTACAACAAACAAACTGCCTCCTAAACCAAACTGTCATTACAGGTGGAGAGGCATATAACAGAACGTAAACAATACGACACTGTGAAGAGCCAACAGTACTCTGTTCTCATCTTTCCCAGCCATTAAGGTTGCACGTATGTACCTACGTAACGGCCTTTTAGATCAACTATCCACTGCCACTCAAGTACCTTAACAGACACAAAAGCCGCCATTGTGTCACCTCACTAAACAAGAACCCTTTTGTGAATAAAGGATAGAGAGAAAGAGAAAGAGAGAGTGTGAGTGACATAACTGTATTGTATTGTGCAATGTAATTATTTTTTAAGTATCATGTATAGCGATCAGTACAGTTTAGAATGTGACACCTATGTATTTAATATGCGATACATATATGAATTTGAGAGAGAGAGAGAGAGAGAGAGAGAGGGAAAGAAATAGAAGAAAAAAAATGTATGTCTGTATGTATGTCTTTGAGACTATTTGAAACTACAAAAGACTCTGATCGAATCACTGTGTGTCATCCTGAACTCTTTCAGAAGCTGTCCGGAAGAGGGACACTGGAAGTCTGGCCGAGTCAGCCGAGAGTACACATGACAGCTCAGAGCTGAGTCACAGAACACGAGCCTGAATGCACAGAAAGGTCACTCTAAGTGGGTTATGGAAAGAGCAGTGGTGTGGAAAATACATCCACCAACACCTACACACTTTTAAACCATTATTTTTGCCTCAACTAAGTGCAAAAGTACATAGTTAGGAGAGGCAGGTAGTCAAAATAATGTCTGCTCTTTAAAGAACTACATAAATGAAATTGTTTTGTGATAACAACATGGTCTTCATTACAGTAAACATGTCATCACACTTTTTTGAGATGGTGTCAGATTATATGAATGAAAATGTCCAGCGTTTTTAGGTGATGGCTGTAAGAAGGCCGAGGCCTTCCGCAGCTGGGAGGAAAGAAAAAAAAGCTCCAGAGGCACCCAGCTCTCGCCTGAGTCCATGCCCAGCTGAGCAGCACTGATCTGGGCCTGGAAGAGGCTTTTGTCCCTGGGGGGTGAGTCATTTAGCAAAGGCATGCCAGTTAATCTTTCAAGCATGGGGGAATGTGGTAGACAGGGGCTTTACGAGTGTAACGCCTCAGGAAAAAGGAAAAAACAGATGTGGAATGGAGTAAAACACTTAACTTTTCTGAATCAGCAAGAAGCTGACACAGCTACACAAATCAGTTTGGCTGCAAACAACTGATGCAATACTACCAATAATTGATTCAAACTGGCTGGTGTCTCTGTTGATGCAATAAGCAAGATTTATAACAAACACAACTCATGACACACTGATACTACACCACTGCACACAACCTTTAAAGAGTTTACATGGTAATCCTTTCTGGAAACTCTATATTTTCATTACTTAATATGATTATGGGAACACCTAACGGTGTACATTTAAATGCCTACATCCAACATTACACATACTATGTTTTCATACTAGACTATTCATTTTTTTTTTACATGTGTTAACAGCTTCATTTGCAAATGTTATAAGCCAATTTTCTAATTCTTTCTAGATAAAAAGCAATCACTTTCGCCATGAAGCATGATTATTTCTTTTATCTATTGTGTTTTTATCTAAATCATGTTGTTTTCTGCTGCAATGGAATCAAGAAACTTCATCTTCATTTTCCCACCTTCAGCCTGCAATCAGTTTACAGATTCCCCCAATTGCATTCTTGTTCCCTAAATATATATTACAATTTGAGAACAAACCTGCTCCAAGTTTAGCAACCTCCTCGAGATCAGCAGAGGTTCTGGCTGAAGCGATGGCTTCTGGAAGCTTCAGAGTGAAGGGCAGCACATCCCTAAGAAAAAGCGAAAAGATGGAGTGTAAGGGAGAAAGACCTGGTCAACAGAGAAAAGAGGGCGGGACTGATAGAATATTTCAAAACGTGTGTGAGTCACTGTGTTGAAAAAGAGGAGCATGGTGTAGCTTGGGTGTGTGGTGTATGTTGGACCAGACAGCTGGAGGGTAATATATGCCCGCTGCTCTCCTCCCTGTGGGTCTTTTACAAGCTTTCAAAAGTTCTCAGTCAAGCAAACCCGAGTCACCAAAGCTTAACATTTTACCTACTGATTTGTGAAGGACATAATAATTATAGTGTACGTGCAATTAAGTGAAGTCCCTGTTTGTCTTGTGCCAGCGCACCAGGATATAAACAATCGTTATCTCGAGCTGATGTTAACTACAAAAGCTCATAACCGTAAACTTTGCTACATAGCATTGGTTGGGAACATTCCAATGATCTGCCACTGCCGGTAAATGAAGCGACTGTACTGAGAGAACCTAAGTGTTTCCAATTATAATTCTGATCAAACTTGCTTTCATTGTCTGTCCTGCTAAATTACATAACGATGAGTAGTTGTTTTGCTCCGGCAACAGTGGCGCTATGTGCAATGGAATAGTAATGTACTAGTGACATATTTCTATTTTCACTATGTATCCATCTAAAAATGCTTCTGTGCTTCCCTGTTAAGATAAAGGATGACAACATTCTTGATACCTCCTTCTTGGCCTTTGTAGCTTTGTAGCTTTGCTGTGTTGTATTAGAACCAGACATACTCTTTTCTACCCACAAAAACAACAAACATTTTAGAGTGATACTGTAAAACGTAGATTTTAATATTCTGTATGTGAACATACAATGTGTATTTTGGCTTAGTATATTTTATTTAATTCATCAATATACTTACATTATGTGTTTTGAATAATTTAACTAAGTATTCTAATTCATATACAAAAGAAACAATATGTGGTACAAACATTATATACAAAACAAAAACAGCCCGTCAGCCCACAGCTGCAATTTTAAAATGTTGACTTTTTCGTCTTTCTGTCAAAAACAGGGCAAATATCTGTATATGAATAGATAGAGGAGAGTCTCTGTGTTCCACAGACATAAGAACCAATGTTGATGGGACATTGTGAGCCTTTAGCCATGTCACAACAATATTGATAGCTCTACATCCGGTCCTCTGCACATTCCTTTGTGCACTATGCACTGCATTTTTGTACATCCTACATTAACCAAACAGCCTCTTTTTCCATCCTTAATGTTAAATAGCCATATGTATGTATGTATGTGTTATTTGTTTCTGTATTTATTGTTGGTTTATTTTGTATTATTGTTGTTTTTATTATGCACCATCAACCAAAACAAATTCTTAGCAAGTGCTACTTACCTGGCCATAAATCTATTTCTGATTCTGATTTCTGACTTAAAGTATGTTGAATTAGCTATTAGCAGTTCCTGTTTTCAGTGTAGCCATGGATGTACAGACATATGATACTAAAGAAAAAGTGTTGATTCTCAGGCAAGATCTGGACAAATTTTTTCTATGATTTCTAAACATATTATAGTTGTGGTCCTGCAGAGATGTCCCGACCTACAAATCCTATCCTACAGACTAAAGAAAAAAATCTTTGTTTGGTACAGATCCTCGCAAAGCACTTTAATCATTTCATTTTAATATTTTTTCAATGAAAACGTGAATAATGATCAAAACATATCGTGAATTACATCATAGTCGCAATTTCAGTCCAAATAATCGCAATTAGATATTTTCCTCATATCACGCAGCCCTAATGTGCATGAAACATACTGTGTAGGGGAAACAGAGTATTTCGGACTGAAGAACTCACCTGCTGATGCAGCAGAAAGCCACCAGACGGAAAAGGTCTGCAAAGCTCAGGCCTGATCCCACCAAAGAGAAAGCTGTAGGAGCACAGAACAACAAGATGATGATGAACACAGCAAACTATCAGAGGAAAATCATTAAAAACAAAAACAAAGTTTAGTCAAAACAGCTCCAAAATTAACCATTTCATTTAGTAGTTAAACTCTAAAGACCACCGAACAATACAAGATTTTTTTGATTTCGTTTCATCAAAGAAATCCTGCGATTTTGGGCATAAACTGTAACTCTTAGGATATAAAACCATGCAGATTCCACATGCATCATGTTTTAACTTATTTTACTAGCAAGGGGCAAAGAGGATAGAGCTGAGAAAAGCACAACAAGCAGAGCAAATTGTTTTAAACCAATGCATGCTAAAGGAATGGTTTACTCAATCCCTCATCTAACTTAAATTCCCCTAACGATAAAAGAATAAGACTGGTATTATAAGTGTCATATAAATAATCAGAACAAATAGCAACCAGAATTCCATGTGGACTCAAATTGTTGCTTAATGCATTTGTAAGAGATTAAGTGCACACAGAACAGTTGGGAGGAGGAAAACTTATGCAACTTGTCGGAAATACAATAGTGAAAACGTTTTTTGCTATGGGCACACAGCTTGCAACAGCTTACAGTCGTGCCTACTGGCACTGTACTCAGCGATTTCTGGGTATCGACAGAGATAACATGCATTTCTGTGTGTTGTAAGATAAGGAGTGTGAGATTTTATCAGTCAATAAAATTTAATCGTTTGCATTTATGTCTCTACGGTACATTTGAATCCAAAGGTTGATTCAAATGGTTGAATAGGGAGAAGGATGCAGAGACAGCGAGATAAGAATACAGGTTTACACTTTGGAGTGAATGAGAAGTGGGTTAAAGCCAAACTTATGTCTAGATAAGAGCAGGCCTACAACTTAGAACTCTCCTTATCTGAAATCTCCACTGATACAATCAAACGTGATACATACTTTAGTTCTAAAGTCATCAAACCATACTTTGGATAGAGAGTTTTGATTTGACACATGGGCCAATCAGATTTATTTGCTTAATCTGCACAGACTATCTATCTATCTATCTATCTATGATACACTAAACAATTTTACGCAACTCAACATTTCTCTGTTAAAGAACACAAGCTCTAACAGGTCACAGTACAATGTAATCCTCAAGTAGCGTGAGAGTAAAATGAGTCACATACAGTAAAACCGAAATTCAATTCAATCAGGAAACTTGTACCAAGGTTTTAGTCATTTATTGGAATATAATACACTTGAGCAATAACCAGATTATCAGTCATGCTAATGACACTCCATAATTTACAGAAATCCAACAATTCCCCCCAAGAGCAAGCATTTGGTGCAACTTCCTTTTAACAGGCAGAAACCTCGAATAGAACCTGGCTCTTGGTGGGCGGCCATCTGACGCGACCGGTTGGGTTGGACCAGTTTTCACACCTGAAGGTGCAAACCAAGGTTTAAAATTCTGAATGGATACAAATGATTGATGATTTGTGGCCGCTATATTCTATATCAGTGGTTCTCAACCTTTTTTGTGCCAGCGCCCCCCTATCCATTATCCAGGTCCCTAACGCCCCCCATCAAATATTATGTAGGCTAAATGCCCTGAATATTAATGATTACGCCCTAATATAGGCCTATTATTGTTGTTACTATTGTTATCAAAAATAATCAAAAAATCAAATCATTGAATGACAAACAACACATGTATTAGTTTCCCAGGTATCAAAAACGCCATGTGAATAGAAATTATATATATTTACAGGTTTTTTTTAAAAATGCAACCATTTGACATTCAAATTAAATAACAGCAGCCAATCAGAACGACTAGATATGTAACATTCAAACTATAAATAGGTATTATCAAAAGGCCTGCTGCATGGTGTGAACCTCAGCACCTTTAGAAGATGACTATAATTTGAAGTGACCTTTTTTGTTTGTGAAGTGACTTTGGGTGTCATGAAATGCGCTTTAAATAAAATTTATTATTATTATTATTATTATTACAAACACTAACAGTAGCCAATCAGAAACAGCTAGCACTTTAACATTCAAATCTATTTTTCATTCAAATCTAAAATCGAATTGTGCCAACGGAAAACAAGCTGGCACTTATCAAGGGGTAAAAGCAGAAGGATTACACACACACACACACACACACACACACACACACACACACACACACACACACACACACACACACACACACACACACACACACACACACACACACACACACACACACACACACAACAACACACACACACGTATTTTGGTGATGACAAACGACTTGAAGAACGACACCTACTGCCGAATGGAAATAAGTTTACAACCTTTGAAAGTTAGTGAGAGGCGTTTTTTAATGCTTAGAAGAGTCTAGCTATGTTTGCTATCGCCTGTCTTGGGAGTAAATAGCAGAAAAAAAGTTTGAGAAAACACACCCCCCACATCGCGGTGTTTTGTGGAGGTGTGAGAGTCCCGTACAGTAAACAGTGACATCACTTCCTCTATGGCTTCCATAAGAAAGATTTAAAACACCAAATATAAGCCCTGAACTGCCCGCGAAGTTTATGGAACAGCTGACTGTTTGCCAAACAACAAAGCACAGTCGATATCTCTCGTACGTCTTTCTTTCTTTCTCTCTTCGCGAAATGAAGCTGCATTCAGGTACAGTAGGAAACGCTGTGTTTTTAATAAACCATCTGACGAAAAACTGTTACTGTGAAATATAAAGTCTACTTGTGCTACATTGGGGGTAAAGAATTACAACAGGACGCGTGAGCCGATTGGTTTATTCTTATACTTGAACGCAGCTTCACGTAGTAGCTACAGAGCTCATTTAAGACGATGCTCTGACGGCCCGCTTTCCATGAAGGCAGCACGGAGCTGCACCAAACAAAGCTGACAGAAGCACAGAGAAGATAACGTCTGGTCCAGTCGCAGTGCTGTAAACTGGCAGCTTTTAATGTTGCAGACTACTTATTCTTTAGTAGTTTAAGTGTAAACATGTATTGTTATTGTGAATCTTTGGTTTAAACTAGCTTTCAAACAAACGCCCCCCAACGGCACCTCAACGCCCCCCTTTCCAAAATATTTGCTCCAACGCCCCCCATCATCTTCTGAACGCCCCCTGGGGGGCGGTACCGCCCCCGTTGAGAAACACTGTTCTATATCCACGACGTTCCACTTCCGGGATTGTTCCGGTGCCGTTGGTTATTCCGCCGGATGTCCTTCTTTTCAGCCGGATGTCCGTCACCTTCCGCGTTCTTTGTGTTGACATTCTAAACTCTGGTGGATTAATGAGGACTATGGTTAACTGCTCCTCAGATCTCTGCAGGGTAAATCCAGACAGCTAGCTAGACTATCTGTCGAATCTGAGTTTTCTGTTGCACACATGTTCCACCAAAACAAGTTCCTTCCCAAGGCTATTTTGCAGCGGCACCATGTCTCTGTCCTCCTCCGATTGTGATTGGTTTAAAGAAATGCCAATAAACCAGAGCACGTTTTTCTCCCAACCCCGAAATGCTGTGTGGACTAGCCATACCTTCCTCCGCAGCGCTGTGAAGGAAAGTCTGGCAATGTGAGACTATGGCCGCTATAATAATATTGTTATGAACAAATCACCTGTGGATTCCTGTTGTTTACAACAAAATTATCGGAAAATAATTGAAAAGACTCTTTATAAAGTTGTTGGGCCAAATATCATTTGCGGAACTATTGAAACAATCTATAGTGCATGGTCTAAAGTGCAAGGCGCAAGTGCATTTAAGGCATGTCCAAGTCCACTTTTGCTCGTTAACGCTGCATCAAGTATCCCTTAAAGGAACGCGACTACTTATTGGGACTTTAGCTTATTCACTGTAACCCCCAGCCTAGCCTCATTGTTTCCGACAATGATAACACCAACATGTCCTTATTCTATTACGTTAGGATTTGTATAGTCACTAGCGTGTACAATATCACAAACAGGCATCAGACACAGCCATCTTCTAACCGTATATAAACTGGAAACTATATTCTCAGAAAGGCGAAGCACTGCTACTTCTGCTACTTGGGCGGAGTGATATGCTTGCAGCACCTGAGAAGCCCAGAGCAGCTTCGCCTTTCTGAGACTATAGTTCCCAGTATGTATACGATTAGAAGATGGCTGTGTCTCATGTGACGTTGTTATTTATACACCCAGTGACTATACAAATCACAACATGTAAATAGGAACATGTTGGCGTTATTTTGTCACTTATTCGGAGCAGTAGACTAGTTGGAACCAGTTACCTGCAGGATCTGTGCTAGGCTAAGCTAATGCTGGGGGCGTCCGACAGCGTTACAGCACGCACGGAGATGAGAAGGGTATGTATCGACTTGTCTAACTCTGGGGGTTACAGTGAATAAGCTAAAGTCCAAATAAGTCGGCATGTTCCTTTAAAGAATTGACTACTTATTGTTCTTGTGTATTGTTCTTGATAAGAGAGACGTCACAGACTGTTCAGTCTACACTTTTTACCAGTCGTCAGCAAAAAAAAAAAATGGAAAGGGCCGTAAAGGCTGTAGTGGGCGGTGATTTACACACTGCGCATACTCTCACTAGGTAAGCAATGGGAAATTCCAGTCTGGTGCCAAAATGTCAGCACACACAGGTAGAGGAAGAAGAAACTACACATTCAGAGCAGTGAGAGGTCTGTTCAAAGCTTTAAGAAAATCCCTGTGTTTCAGGTAACTGAAAATAGAACAGAACAAAGAAGAAAAGAACAGTGGATTTAGTGATTTACTAATTTCGATGGGGGTGATGGACGAGGAAGAAGTCTGTAGAAAAGGGAAGATCCCAGGTCACCAAACAGATATTGAAGCCTCTGCCACATTAGATTGAGATAACCCTTTAAGTATGGAACAAAGCCTCAAGAGGAATTACTGTACACACAACAGAAGGTTAAAACAAAAAACAAACAAAAAAGGGTGCCAATAACATTGCTTGAAACTGTGTGTTATTTATTGGTTATGATGCTTTTGTAAACTAATTACATTCTGGGTGGATTGACTGTAGTAGAAGTTGAGTTACTTTGAGTAAATCTTTGTTGCTGCAATGCATGCCTGTGTTAGTCAGGAAGTACATTTACTCAAGTAAGGGACTTGTACTTTACTTGAGTCTTTGCTTGAGTCTTTTCTTTTCATGCCACTTTCTACTTCTACTCCGCTACATTTCAGAGAGAAATATTGTAGTTTTTACTCCGCTACATTCATCTTAAACTAGTTACTTTACAAATTAAGATTTTTGCACAAAAAACATATAGTTCATAAAATACAATGTTTTATTATAAATTAAACTACCCAACAATATAACAGCCTACAAGTCCAGCTGAAATGATTAGCTGATTTAACACTTAGCTGATTGATAGAACAGATTTGATTGTTTCTAGTTTCTCAAAAGAGGATTTTTCTGCATTGAGTACTTTTACTTTTGATACTTTAAGTACACACACACACACACACACACACACACACACACACACACACACACACACACACACACACACACACACACACACACACACACACACACACACACACACACACACACACACACACACACACACACACACGCAGTAGGGGTTCATAGAATCTTACTGTACTGGCTCTCCTTGACAGGGAAGTCTTTGACAGGAACTGCAGATTCTTTGTCCATGCGTAGCGATATTACTTTCCTCTGCAGGCTAGTTGACTTCCTCACCACGAATGTCTGCAGGCCAGGGGAGGAAACATCCAATCAAAAACATATACTTCAGGGTTTACTGAAGAATTGTGTCATTCTTTATGGAGTTATGCTGACTCAAGGTTTTCTCTGTGCGCTTCCCTGTATTTTAAAGAGGACAGGCCTAAGTTGGGAAAAGGTTTTGTCATGTACGTTCCACGCACCAATCAGGATTTAGCAATAAGAAAAAAATACAGGGTGCTCACGGTTGTACGGTAGTAAACACCAGGTGAATGCAAAATGCTCTTGGACCCCGTTCCGACCTGGTTTTAAAATCTGATTTGAGTGATAGGATCACAAGTGGACAGCTCTACTGTAGGTACGCGTGTTCCCACTTGGCAGTAGAATGTGTCTCCAAATGTGTCTAGAGGGACCACTTGTGATCTGATCACTCAGATCGGATTTTACTACCAGGTGGAAACGGGGTGTTGAATTCAATCTGGTCACCTATAGAAAAAGGGAAGACACTAGGGCTTACTTAAGGCAAACCTGCACCGAGCAAAGGATGTACTGTAGTTAAAATGCCTTAATCAGTTTAGGGCTTATAAAAGAAAAATATATCAAAAACGCTGACTGTTTTCAACCACACAGGGTCTTTTTCAGAGTGAGACTGGAAAGAGGAGTCAGTCATGATTGCTTCAGTCTATATCCACGACGTTCCCCTACCGGGATTGCTCCGGTTCCACCGGAAATTCCGCCGGATGTCATTCTTTTCGGCCGGTTAAATCCAGATAGCTAGCTAGACTATCTGTCCAATCAGAGTTTTCTGTTGCACGACTAAAACAACTTTTGAGCGTACACATGTTCCACCAAAACAAGTTCCTTCCCGAGGCTATTTTGCAGAGGCACGGTGGCTCCGTCCGGCACTTAGCACCGCCCAAGTTGATTGGTTTAAAGAAATGCCAATAAACCAGAGCACGTTTTTCTCCCAATCCGGAATGCTGACATAAGAATATGACATATATGACATAAATATGACATAAGTGTTTTAAAACAGGTTTTAAACGCTGCATCACACCTTCCTTTTCCGTGGCGACACTGTATTGATACATGGACGTTAATATAAGACTTTTATAATAGAAACTGCACATGAGAATTTAATTTAACGTTTTGGTACTAGAATAATAAAATCAACTGCTTTTAAAAACAGATAAAACAGATGTTTACAAAGTTTTCCTTTGGGGACATAATTTGAAGTTTAAGAAAAAGGTCATAAATAATATGGTATTGTAACGTTAAGTATCGTGATAATATCGTATCATGGGGCCTCTGGTGATTCCCACCCCTGACTCTGCAGTTATTTTCAAGACTGCACTTTGTCTCATACTTTGCTAAGTACATAAAACAGTTACACTTTTGTTGAAGATGAGTTAATTGGTGGCAATGATTTTGGAGGCTGTAGTAACACCGAGGAGGTGTTGAAATGATTGTTTCAACAGTGTGGACACAAGGAGTCCCAGTGGCTGCTGTTCCCTTACCCCAGTGGGTTGGCTCTGCAGTATATGTATGGCGTCCTGGTGGCTGAGGCCCAGCTGGAGCCACACAGCATGCGTCTGCACCAGTCTGTCCAGAACACTGAGCCGCCGATGCAGGGAATCGTAGCCCGAATCTCTGGCTCTGGCCAGCCCTGCTCCCATCCCGGCACAGGGGGAAGCCTGCAGGAAGAGACCTCCCACCTCTTCACCCAGTCTGATAACAAGATCAAACAAATATGAAATGTATGCTACAGAAACTTAGAAAATTAATTACCAGAAATGCACTGATTCCAGCAAAGGTATGCTGGGTTTTAGGGATGCACGATATAAGGAAAATATGCGATATCATTGTTGAATATCGTGATAACCATATTACTTGCGATAAATATACAGATAAAGTGAACTCAGGTTGGCATTTCTGTTGCTTTCAGTATTCTGCTAAAATTAAACAAATTGTTTGTTGAATTTGAAACAAAGGAAAGGAAATCATTACCAACATTCTTGAACATTGATTTGAATATAAAAGCACCACTGAAAAAACGATGACAGTTATGTTATGAGAGCAGTTTTCTTTTTTTAAGATTTTTTGTTGGGCATTTCTGCCTTCAATTGATAGGACAGCTACGATATGAAAGGGGAGAGAGAGGGGGAAGACATGCAGGAAAGTGCCGCAGGTCAGACTTGAACCATGGGTTCTCTGTGTCGAGAAATAAACCTCTATACATGGTTGCGCACTCCACCAGGTGAGCAACCCGGGAGCCCAAAGTGCAGTTTTCTACTGGTATTTTTTTTGAACTAACTAAAAATCTCTAAGCGTCTTTCGCGACATGTTGCAGCCTTTCACAATATGTATATTGCGCCAGTTGATATTGCGATGACGATAAAAAAAACGGTATATCGTGCAGCCCTAATGGGCATGGTCTGAATTCAACTTGACATTATTCGCATACACATTCTGAGTCTTCTTTTCAAAGCTTATATTGTATTATCATCAGAAGACTGTCTGGAAGCTCAGTTTCCTACAAGGGTAAGATAAGGTAAGATGTCATTTAGATTGAAAGACTTGCGGGAAGAAGTCACACACACACACACACACACACACACACACACACACACACACACACACACACACACACACACACACACACACACACACACACACACACACACACACACACACACACACACACACACACACACACACACACACACACACACACACACACACACACACACACACACATTCCCGGAAAGCTTTATCAGTTTGTCATGCTACCTTCTGATTCCTGAGCTAGGTGACAGCATTGTGTCAGTATGTGGCCATCACATTTGTGCCATCACATTTCACAGTTTTAAGGCCTTATAAGAGTGCCCTCTGTTGGTAGTCATGTGGAACTGCACTACATTGTAGCAAATGGCAATACTTGAATGGAAATAAAAAAATAAGTATGTACACACACACACACACACACACACACACACACACACACACACACACACACACACACACACACACACACACACACACACACACACACACACACACACACACACACAGAGTCAAAACCAGAAAACTGTCTTATGTGCAGACACCCTGAGCTCACCCAAGGAGTGTATCTGTATTGTGGTCTCCTTCTGCAGGCTCAGTCTTCTTTCCCATTTCCTTCTTCAAGGTGCCGATTTCCCAGGCAAATGAGTCGATCAGCTACAAAGAAACACACAAAACTATTTTTTATTTTTTAAAACATTTTTAGGAAATCTGCTTTCAAAAAGTGGTGGGGACCTGTACCCAGCGCCCCCGGTGTAAATGACACCTAAACTCACACATGAATCGTGCATACACACAGATTTGATCCTAAATTATCCGTAAGAACAATTAAAAAACTTTTGTGGCTTTCATCAAAACTTCCCTCCTGCTTATTCTTAGGTAAGATCAAAGTTCAAGTTCAAGTTCAAGTACCTTAAATACGTAAGCCAATACGCAAAGGAGCCATGGTGCATTTTGGGTTGTGAAATATTCATAAGAACGATAGCAATGCTAATAGCCTTAACCAGTACACTGGCCTGATTCAACACATAACTACAAAAGTTTCATTTTTTAAATGTAAAGTTATCGGACTTCCACTTTTTGGTTTTTATTTTCTCTTACTTCTAAATGATTTAAAGTTGTAATTTCTAAGATTATCCTAAAATCAAACCCCAAATATCACAGGGAGTAATGGAGCAGGCTCAGTGAGCTGAACGAGAAAGAAAAACACCAGTCTTGATTTATAGGAATACTGTAAGCAATTATTTCCCTGCAACTAAGATTGAGCCTAATTCTTTTCAGTGTTACACCGCTGTCTTTTGTTTCGTTTCCCAATTATATGTCTAGCTGGGCAATGCCTCTGTTGAGTAACATCACATCAGCTGCTTTAGCATAGAGGAAACAATTAGCTTACAAACGTTGACCCATTGGATTTGCCAAGGGCACATTTGAGGATCACAACCTTAAATTTAACTATAAAGCAATGAATATTTAAAGCAGTGTGTGTGTGTGTGTGTGTGTGTGTGTGTGTGTGTGTGTGTGTGTGTGTGTGTGTGTGGTGTGTGTGTGTGTGTGTGTGTGTGTGTGTGCGTGCGTGCCTGCCTATTATTAATTTTGTGTAACCAGTAACATTTCTCTGTAGGTAAATAGTAGTACAAAAAGTAGTACAATGTCTTTCTCCGAAGTAGAAGTACACAGTTAAGTCAGTAGTTTACAGTTGAGTTGCATATGTTTAAAGTGCTTAGAGGGCCTTCTGTTATTTCGGCATACCATTCCTTAGAATAGTAACATAATTCAATATTCATATTTGTTCACACATTAATTTTTTAGAAGATCATAATACATCTTTAGCTTAACCACAGGCCAAGCTATCGACCCATTCTGAACAGGCATGTTTTGAACGGGCACTGCACTAGTATTGAAAATCACATTCTGAATTAAAGTGATGGTTCGGAGTAATTTCACCCTAGGGTCCTTTGCACCATGACCTCGAGCCAAACACCCCCCCAGAAGCTTTTTTCACCTGGGTCTAACATTGGGAGAGTTAGCGTAGAGTAGCGTTAGCCGCTGAATAGCTTAGCGCAGAGGCTAATGGATCCGAAGTGTCTCTTAACATTACCCCACTAATAATGCCCGAAATGATACCAAAGGTCTACACTAGTATATATAGGTTATGCACTCATAAAACGATGGATTGTAAAGTTTGTAAGTACACCAGAAGGTTATGTAAATAACACTTGCCTGCTGGCTTCTGCTCTCTGCTGTTGTTGTTGCTGCTGTAAGACGAGTGCTTAGGGACATCTACAAATTACAACACCGAAAAGAGATGCAACAAAAATATTTTGTTATTTAACTTATTTTTTAAAGTAAGTGCTGTAGTATAACTAGCAGGAGACAAGTAATAATTGAGGTAAGTTTGGAGACATTACCTTATTTAATCATTAAATTAATACATATTTTTGTTGCATCTCTTTTCGGTGTTGTAATTTGTAGATGTCCCTAAGCACTCTTACTGCCCGGTAGTAACAGCAGCAGCAGCAGCAGCAGAGAGCAGAAGCCAGCAGGCAAGTGTTATTTACATAAACTTCTGGTGTACTTACAAATTTTTACAATCCATCGTTTTATGAGTGCATAACCTATTTGTACTACTGTAGACGTTTGGTATTATTCGGGCATTATTAATGGGGTAATGTTAAGAGACGGATCCATTAGCCTCTGCGCTAAGCTATTCAGCTGATAACGCTACTCTACGCTAACGCTCCCAATGTTCGACCCAGGTGAAAAAAGCTTCTGGGGGGGTGTTTGGCTCGAGATCATGGTGCAAAGGACCCTAGGGTGAAATTACTCTGAACCATCACTTTAAGTCCCTGACATAATCAGATGCAGTACAAATTTCACTTTGTTAGTATGCTGGAAAATCTTTGGAATACTATTTGAGAAACCACAAAAGCATGAGTGTTTGAGATGAATGTCTGCAAGCAACAGGGGTAAACTATGAAAAAACAGGATTGCAAACTATGGGGAAAGAAAACTGTGGCCACTTTTGGCGAGGACACTGCTGCTGACACAAAATGGCACACACTGGCACAGCTTGAGATTCCACCAGGTCTGTGCCCACTGCATGCAATAAAACCGCCTTTAACTAACAAAATCATTCTTCAGGCGTCATGAGGAAAGTATGTGTCCTTGGCGTTTGGACTGGCCAAATGCCAGAGAGAGCAAAATAAAAATTAAAAAAAGAGGCTGGAAAACTGCACTCACTGTTATACTGTTATACTAAACCTCCAAGTGACGCGTTTTGTGTCAAACTTGGAGTTTTTTCTGCTGGTCTGTGAGTTAGGGAGATCTCGGCACTCATAAGATGGAGGGAAGTTTAACATAGTTCATTTGCACATACCACCAACATTATTATGATTCAAATATAGTTGAATGTCAGCAAAGTATCCCTTTAATAGTTCTATTTCTAACCCACCTATATTTTACTTTTTTGTTTCGGCTAGCTTGCTGTGAGGTGTGGTTATGATTTAAGGCCAAGTGTGTTTAAGGCAGGCCTGTAATTGTCAAGACTGCAGATAAACAGTGACACAGCCTTTACCCTCAGGCTGGCAAGGATCAGTCTTTGAACTGCTTGCCGGATAGTTGAGCACACTAAGCCCCTTCCTCTGAACGAGTGAACTACAGATATAGAGTACAAGGTGATTGATTTTTTCCTCTTTTGTGGGAATATTTGACCTTATATCCCATTGTCTGATGAATATTACGCTCACTATTGCATCTTCCTTAAAAACCAAATCTCTGTTAAGCAACTCAGGAGAAACTGAGCTTGAAAAGCCTGACAGGAAAACAAATCACAGAGCTGTCCTCTCCTCCCCTTTAATCTTCTCCAGGATTTAGCCTGGAACTGGACCCACATTACAGTGTAAACAGAATAGTCAAGGATCTTAAGGTAAACTAGAGTTGCTAATAGGGGTGGGGAGGGAAAATAATTTTTGTTATGTGATTCATGTGATTCTTTTCACCAGAATCAAAAAGAAAAGAAATTTATTTTTTTAACAATGATTCACCTAAATACTTTTATGTTTACCGCCAATGGTGATTGCATCATATCTGTTTCCAGCAAAACAGAGCGAAAGCAGTAAATGCAGAAAATCCATGTTATGTACTTCTTTACAAAGTAAATAAATGTCAGACTGACATGTGATGTGCATTATTTTTTAGAAAAAAATTAGTTTTTAGAAATGTCTCATGATATATTGTCTCTAAAGGTGTATTATTGAACTTTTGTTTTTGTTTAAGAAGGAAAAGAAATCGCAATACTATCGAATCGCAATCTTTCTAGAATCGCAATGAATAATACAAATATACAAATCCAAATCCAAATCCAATCGGCACCCATGTATTGTGAAATAATCAAATCAGGACAAAAGCATATAGTCCCAGCCCTAATTGCCAACACCTTACTGCCTTTACAGATCTGTGTGCAGAAATGATTTTGCCCCACAGATATAAATATTTGAGTGGCACATACCTTGAAGAAACTGCCTTTCCTCTCCTGCTTGCTGGGTTGACTGATGGTACTGGTGGACATGGTGTCTGTAGAGCCTTCTCTGTCCGTCTCTGAGGAGAGGAAAAAAAGACAAAAAAACTATAACAATCAAAACAACAACACAAGATCCTAATCTGTTCAGCCAAGGCAATTGCTATGACTTTTTTTTTTTTTTTGTCAAAGATTGTTTTGTCAACTGCTGTTTCCAAAGATACAAATGCAATTTGAACCTCAACTTTGAAGCCTGTGGACAAGAAAAAAATGTAAACTTGCTAAAACAGTATGTGAGATTTTTTAGTATGTCTGAAACCTTAGTATGAAACTAGTAGTACGTGAATTTCATAGCATTTCCGATGAAATATTACAGTATGCAAACACTGGACACTGCACCGGCATAAGTATCCCACAATGCAATGCGGTCGTACCGACAATGTTCGTAACAGACAAACAGACAGAAACCAAGGAGCTCTGTAACGCCAATAACGCTCTAATTTACATTTCTACATATTTAAATGACTGTTGGTCTAGTTATTCACATCTTTCAGTAATTTAAGCATTATCTGGCGATGCCTCTGCAGATGAAGTCGGCAGGGGTTACCATGGTTACGCGTCTTCAAACCATAGACTGTATATTACTAATATTAACAGTCTATGCTTCAAACAGCAAGGAAGTTCTCAGGAAGTGACGTTGAAAGCTACAGCTTAGTGCAGTGTTTCCTCTATGTTGGCAGAAATTTTTCTGCCGCCACGGTATCATAAATGGGGCAGACGCACAAAAGGGGTACACCGGCGCTCCTTCAGCTGCTGATGAAAAGTCATAATTACACGATTCTGCAGAGCCGTCTGCTCTACTGAACTCAACTCTCTCCCCTTTAGGCTGAGCAACTGGAACAGTGACAGGACGTCATCACTCACAAAGTCATGGCAACCAAATAAACAACAGGGTGAGTACTACTTGTCACCACTGTTTGAATTACGGGGGGTATTGGGGGGTCCGACCCCCCTAGATGAGACTTGGACCCTCCCAAAGGGATGAAAATAATAAAAGAAAAAAAAATTCTTCAAATAATGAAGTCATAATCTAGCTATCTAGCTAGCTAAAAGTTCACGCAGCTCCAGAAGCTCTCTGTACAAAGCAAATATTGTCCGTCTCTTGGTGAGACTAAGCCAAGAATGACTGCATTCATGCAAGCAGTTTATTATCTCATGGACAAAGTTGTCGGATGGAAGCGTGTTCAAATGTGTGTGTTTGAACTGCTGCAGAAGCTAGCTAGTCTAGCTAGTCTATCTGTATTTAGGCGTGAGATAGGTCTTCACTCCCATCCCGAACAACATACAGATCGCTATGGTTTAACCGGAGGTCTCTCTTCCACTCATCGGCCACGACCATCGCTGCTGCTTAAAAACATTAGGCCTACAATCAAACGCCGTAGCAAGAGCTCCATAGATATACTGACACAGGGAGAGGTTTAATGAGGCAATTTATCATTTTGTGCAATTTCATTCTTAATGTCTTCTAAAGAGGGAATCTGCACTAATATTCAGGGAATTTCACATATAGATTGGTGGTTCTCATGTGCGTAAGCCTATATAAAATGGAGAGTGACGTCACCAGTCGAAATAGCTGTACCCTGTCACTACCCAAAGTGAGTAGAGTGCAGATTTGAGTTGCGCATGCGTCACTTTGCGACGAGTGCAGATGTGAGTTGCGCATGCGTCACTTTGCGACGAGTGCAGATGTGAGTTGCGCATGCGTCACTTTGCGACAAGTAACCTACAAGATGCTAACGGCGGTTTGAGCTAACGTTAGCAATCAAGTAGCCTACTAGATGCTAACGGCGTTTTGAGCTAACGTTAGCAATCAAGTAGCCTACTAGATGCTAATGGCGTTTTGAGCTAACGTTAGCAATCAAACAATCATAGATAGCTAAAACGTTTTTGAAATGACTGCTAGCTACAAGTTAGCAATCAAACACAACATTGGCTGTCACTTGAATGGCGTTTTGAGCTAACGTTAGCAACCAAACAATCATAGATAGCTAAAGCGTTTTAGAAATGATTTCCATCTTCTGTTATTGTATGTAAAGAGAAAAGTTTATTATTTTACAGATTTCACAAATTTCAGTAAGACACGTTATGCCGTAAACAGTTTAAATCTGAGCGTGCGCAACTCACATTTGCACTCGACCAAAGCCTCGGCATAGAATTTTTGGCCTTGGCTAACATCGGGTATGATACGTTATGCCGTAAACTGTTTAAATCTGAGCATGCGCTACTCAAATCTGCACTCTACTCACTTTGGGTAGTGACAACCCTCCGAAGCTCACGGTATAATTCGAACGCTGCTTGTCACTCCATCTTCGGCAAAGTGACAAATGGCGACAAAAGCCGCGACATGAAATCTGCACTCACGCGGGTCCCATGAAAAATGACAGCTACAGTTTATTGGAAAATAGCAGTGTGGACACTGAATTTGATGAATTTACTGTTTATCAGACCCCAGATGAGACAAGAAGCTAACGTTAGCGAACGCTGCGGTCCCTCTGCCTTTTACTCTGATGCTGTATTCCTCCGACACGCTGTATTAACGTTACTGTTTTAAAACCGTTTTCCAGGTTAGTGGGGGTGCATACCGCTCAAAACCAACATGAAAAACGTAGCTAATACAGTAATGTTCACTCACTGTTTTGTTTTCTGGTTAAACTGTGTGTAAAATGAGCAGTGACGTTAAATCACCGGTTTCAGGTAACGGCACCCTACGGTACCATCTATTTGCTGGATGGTTTCAAGGTAACGGTCGGTAGCTAACGTTAGCAGATAAGCCCGTTGACAGCGACGTTATTGTTCATATTTTGGCGCAATGTTTCTGACCGTAGTAGTGGTCATAGTGACTGAAATTGTGATGTCAGATGCTAAAAAAGAAACTACACGCTGTTTTCAGATAACTTTACTTTTTGACGTTCTGGACCACCAGAAGCCACCCCCTCACTCCGCCCCTGGTACTGGCTAAGAAACACAATGAGTGGTCCAACCATGCACATTTAAACACATGTGCAGTGTGTAGCTATAAGGCTTCTAGTTTTTGGGCTAAAAAAAAAAAAACCTTTGGAAAAAGGCTGGATTATATTTCCATGTTTTTTACTAAGGCAGAGGGGGGAAGAGGTTATTTCCTGGAAAGCAACAGAAGCCAAAGAGTGACAGAAGGCATGGAACCTCTCACTCCGCCTTTCCTCCCCACATCTCTAGAGGGGCTCTGTTAGTCCAACCCCTCTTGTCAAAACATAAAAGTAGAGTGGACTTTTGGATTTGTTTTGATTGGAGCAAGACGTGCATGTGTTTTCATGTGGGTGACTGCAAGCTTGTGTGCAATTCACACAGTGCTTGCCTGGTAAACAGGAAGGCCCCTGGGGTTGTCAGTCGAGGAAAAACAAACACTGGGTTGCCAGCTGTTCAGTGATAAACTATTCTCGCATTGCCAGACCTTCCTCTACAGCGCTGCGGAGGAGGGTCTGGAGAGTCCACACAGCATTCCGAGATGGGAGAAAAACGTGCTCTGGTTTATTGACATTTCCTAAAAACCAACCACGATCGTCTTGGGCGGTGCTAAGCGCCGGACAGATCCGCGATGCCGTTGCAAAATAGCCTCGGGAAGTGTACGTTCAAAGGTTGTTTTAGTCGTGCAACAGAAAACTCAGATTGGACAGATAGTCTAGCTATCTGTCTGGATTTACCCTGCAGAGATCTGAGGAGCAGTTAACCATAGTCCTCATAAATCCACCGGAGTTTAGAATGCCAACACAAAGAAAGCGGAAGGTAACAGACAAATGAGGGACGAATCCGCGGCCGCTGCGTCGAGGAGTAAACCTCTATATATGTGCGCCTGCTCTACCAACTGAGCTAGCCTGGCCACCAGCAGAGTGTCTGTTAGCTAAACTGCTGAAGTCAGTTGAACAAGTGAAGTGAAGATAACGTTGTCGACAGGCACCTTTGTGTTTTTCATCAGGTAATGATAAGATATATCAGATAAAATCTTATGTGGAATCAGTTTGACTAAAACAGGGGTGTCAAACTAAATTTCACTAAGGGCCACACTAGAAATGACGATCACAAGGGGCCAGACATGTTGAGTTTACTGACGTGCTTTTATTTAACAAAAAAAGTCTATCAACTTTGTATTATTGTATGTCTCATATAGCTTTCTCCCATACAGTTTGGTCGACATAAAACCCTAAAAAAGTCAGCAAAAAAGTTTCTTAGCCATCGTAGAATTTAGCAAGTCATGAAAAACAAACATTTCATTTGTAAAAGCAGCTACCACCCAGCCGACTCACAACAACCTGTTTCACAGCCTGAATATTAAAAAACTCTCTGCTTCTGTGGGGAATTCTGTAGGGCTGCTCCCTCTTAGTCGATTAGTCGACTAATCGGTCGTTTTGGTCTTAGTTAACTTAGATTTCTTTAGTCGATTAGTCATGTTTTATGCTTTTTTCATGCTGAATGACTTATTTCCAAGAAACGTACGAGCACATCTCTGGTAAACACAAGAATGAAAGTGGTGGTTTTGCATGACTCTTTGCGGAGAAACTCAGATTTACAGATGTGTCGATTAAATCAACTAATCGATTAGTCGATACAATTGAATGAGTGTTAGTCGACTAAGAATTTCTTTAATCGAGCACAGCCCTAGAATTCTGAGTCTCAAAGTCGGCAAACGGTCACATTCTGCACGCCAGTGTCGCATATTTACAGTATGAAAAACAGTTTCTTGATTTTTTTGGGTATGGTCTAGTCGGGCCAAAATTGAAATGAATCAAAAAATGATAATGAAACGGATCAAAATTTGCAATGGGCCGGATTTGGCCCCCGGGCCTTGAGTTTGACACATGTGGACTAAAATGACAAAATTGGTGGTTTTGGGGAGACTAGATTAACTAAAATGTGTAATATGTGATGATATGGGGGCAAACTGCGTCTTGCTTTAAGTTGAACCCTTTCTCTAACTGGGAATGTTGATATTAGGAGTGGTAGAAGAAGTACTCAAAATGTTCTTTTTTTCCTGAAGTAAAACTATTGTTACTGCACAATACAGGTCCTGCATTCAAATGTTTACTTCAAGTGAAGAGTAAAAGAGAGGCATTATCAGCACAATGTACTTACATTTACTTAACGTTTGTTCAAGGTGGAGCTTTCAACTCTAATATAATGCTAGATAGTTGAATGAATTATAATGCATCATATATTAACTGTGATATTTTGTGAGTAAAATCTGAATCTGCAACGTAACCAGTAACATTTCTCTGTCATGTAAATGTAGTTGTACATTGTTTTCCTCTGAAGTAGAAGTACAAAGTGAGTCAGTAGTATACAGTGGGGCTGTTTTGGGGGCCTTCTGTAAGATACACTATTTTAGGGTACAATGGTTCGGGAGAAAGCTGCGAGCAGCGATACAAGAGGACAAACAGTCAGCTCGTTCCATACGGGACTGCACTAGTTTTACTAAAGCGAGGGAAAATCTATGTTTTAAAATGTATTGTTGTTTTTTTTTACTTTCATTTGTCATCCATCTATACATACACAAGGATTAAACTGTATATGCACTCTGTGACAATTAGTCATATTTGTATGATTAAACTTTAAAAACTGCAAAGCTGGCGGGTCTCTACAGTTGAAATACTAACTGAACACAAAATGGGGAAATGGGAAAATAAATCATGCCTGTGTGTGTCACTTTGTCTTCTTCACAGTAAAACAGCGACCATGCAGTTAAACAAGCACAATATCTATAGTGTTCAAGAGTTTTCTTTGTTCATTCCACTGTGAAAGCAAACCTTTCTACTTACTGAATATCTAAAGTTACATGTAAAATGTTGACTGATGACTTCTATTAGTTGAGAGTTGGGGTGTGTGGTTTCCATGTTTCCATTGTCTGTAGAAAACCTAACACAAAGGGTATGTCAACAAATGAGCCTCTTCTAAACAAAAGGACAAACCTGTGCTTTCATATTCTTGGAATGTAAGTGACAAGTGGTAAATGTGTTGAGAAATACCAGCTAATGACTGATTCTACAACCATGGTTAGGCAAGAGGATCTGAGAGGAGTTATATCCTCTAACCTAAAAGTTCCTTTTACAACTCAGGCCTATAGCAGAAATTTAGGGCTGGGCGATATGGAGAAAATCAAATCAAATATCACGAGATTTTTGACCAAGTACCTCGATATCGATACTACTGATATTGTAGTGTTGACTATTGGTGCTTTCACAAAATATTTACACAATGAGATTTTTAATAAATAATCATCAGTAATGTGGATATAATGACTAAGTGGGTAAAGGCAAATAATAGAACAGTTACAACAGTCTGGTAAGTTCAGAAAATGACATCACTTTACTGTAATGCAGCCTTTAAAACCAGGAAAAAACAACACTTATGCCATATTACGACGATATCTAGTCTCATATCACGATATAGATATAATATCGATATATTGCCCAGCTCTACAGAAATCACACACGTGTCACATGTATTGTAGGCAGGGTCCTGGTATTAGCTGCTGCTGGATAATCCTTGCACTACAGCAAATATATTCCCTAGGGGGTCCTCAGAGTTACTGCTGGGGGGTCCACCAAATTATTAGTTTTTTTTGTCACAAATTTCAATGTCTGAAAATATACATTAACATGAATCCAACATAATGAATCTCAGCGCAAATTCATTCAGGAAGACTTCTAAATTACTTCAATCACCACTATCTCTCCCTAAACTTTCAGCTGTTAAGAGGCGTTCACTCTTCAGTAAACCAACCAGAATTGGCCACGAAATTCATGATTTCCGGCAGACAGCTCCTTTGTTCGGTTATGTACAATAAATCTTTGCATATCTGCAACGAAGTCTCTCCTGATTGAAATATTAGCAAAAATAAATCAGCCTATTTGTGAAAAAACAAATGTACTGAACATTGATGATAGGCTTACTGGCCTATAGGTAATATAGCCACTATGGTAGCCATCGACAGATACAGTTAAGCTTAAGGATTCACTGTGCCACATGCATGTTTAACATTAAAACATGGTGCATAAATATATGAATATGCACCATAAAAAGCTATGTGTAAAGGCCTTAGGCCTCCCTACACATTAATGTAGGCCCAGTATACAATATTAGTAGGGGGTCCCTGCTCCGTCTCTCTTTCAGTTTAGGGGTCCTTAGCTTAAAAAAACGTTTAAGACCCCTGTACTACACTGTGATAAAGCCCATATGTTGCATCAGCAAAAACCTAGAAAAAAAATAATAATTTTCAAAGTCAATAAAGTGAGCAAACACCTCAGTCTTTTACTTTTAAATTGCACATGCCGTTATTATGATTATTTATGTACTGAAATTGTAATACTTACATTTTAAATGATTACAAGTGGTCACCCAAAGAAGGTCAGTGTTTCATAATTTATAACGATGCTAAGCTGTAGCTGAACTCATTCCAGCCCAGGATTTCAATCCATCAACTTCCTATCACTTGCCCTGTGACGGGGCGCGCAGGGGGCTGGATTTTAACCCAGCATTGGGCAAGCGACCATTACACCTTGGACAGTTTGCAAGTATTTCAGAAATACATTCACAGCTACACAGGATTTAGAGTTACCAGTTTACCTGATCTGCATCTCTTCAGATTAATCCCAATTCAGAAAAAACTCACCGCAGCGGCCGCTGGTTCGGTTCCAACCTGCGGCCCTTTGCTGCATGTCATTCGCCCTCTCTCTCCCACTTTCCTGTCTTAATCTGTCCTATAAATAAAGGCAATAAAAGCCAAACTAATAAATAAGTTGCAGGGTGATTTTTCCTAGTCGGGAACTAATTTTTCCGACGCCACATGAATCTCCCAACGTAACAAAAGTGAAAAATAATTGATGTATTCGCCCTGTGATTCATATCCGCTCCAACATTTTATGGGTTCTTCCTTGGCCCATGCTACACCCTTCCACCAAGTTTCATAAAAAATTGGGCCACCAGTTTTTCCGTAATCCTGCTAACAGACAGACAAACAAATCAACAAACAAACGGACAAACCGAACCAAAAACATAACATCGTTGGAGGACGCAGGTCCCCAGGAAGCCAATTTGATGTAGCGGTTTAAAAGTGCAATTACAACTTCTGTGTCAGTAACATGATGCAACACTTTTTCCTATGGACTTGCATAAAGAGACGTGTAAATCAGTGGATAAATCTATTTCAAGCGTTACATCCCCCCCAAAATGACTTGTTTCACTATCAAAATTTGATTTATTCTGTCTGATAACATTCGGAAAATCTAGAAGAGCTGCAAGATTAAATCACTTTATCCCCAGACAAGTAAGCAGCGCGCTAAACTGAAAGTAGCCGGCTAGGCTGGAAGAGGTCTCTAGTGCGCCTGCTCTACGGGCCCCATAGTTCAGAAGCAGCGTTGGTCATCTGGGTAATTTTATAAGCTGAAGTTGAACTTTTTTGGCTTCATGTGCCACTAAGCAACTCTCATAGGAAAGAGTGTGGCTCCGCCTCGAAAGCTGTATCCAGGTCATATTAGAGTGTACATCCATGGGCGGAGGTATAGAAACTGAGAAAAAACAAACCATAATGTCACCACCTGAGCAAAGAGACTGAGCTTGACATTCAAAAGGAATTGGTCAGACAACAAAAAAACAGGCTGCCAGACCAATGCACGCTTGAATTCCTGAACTGTGACTCAGGTTTGAGGTAGACAACACAGCACTAAGCACATTAGCAGATTTCTGAAGAGATTGAAAAACCAGGGTCTTGGCCTGTACCGTGAAATACTTTGGCTTTACCTATGAGAAACAAAAGTTAGGGAGATGATATGATGTGCAAGGCTTGGGATAATAGTTGAGGTTACAGTCTGAGAACCCTGCAAATGCCTGGCAGCAATGTTTGAACAGCAGCCTAATTGCCGTGCAAACAATAGATGACACACCAATCTGTGAGCTGGAAACGTTCAGGGGCAAAAGAAAGCCGAGTCTCAGGTCACCAGTCACAAAACACCACTGCAGACAATTGGATTCCTAGGCTGAACTGAAATCACACTGCTCACATATCAATGGATGCTCCATGCTATGAGAGTTTTGGGGATAAGCATTTTGTTTTCTTGACTTGACATAGGCTAGTCGCTTAAATCACATCTCTTATTGAGAACTCAACACGGGTTCCGTATTAAAAGTTGTGTAACTTCTAAATCTGCACAAGATGTGATTTAGACTGGCATGCACACAAGTCGTTATAAATCACCAAGTACACATATACAGCATACACCAAACTCAATTAAAAAATGTGCCTATTATCTATAGGCTATATCTAGTTATAGGCTTACGATTATCGATACTGGCCATGACCGTCCGGTACAGGAACAAACCGCTTATAATGTCCTGTAAGATGTCGAGAGCCTACTTCAAATGCCTTAAAGATTAAACCACATTACGGTTTATAATGAATGAAACATTCATATGTTTTTTTTGTGTGTGTGTGTTGGATTTTTTAGCTGCCGAATTGAAGCAAAAACATCTTAAATGGGGGCGCCTGGATGGCTCGCCTGGTTCAATGTGCGCCCCATGTACTGAGGCTCGGTCCTTGCCACAGCGGCCCGGTTCGGTTCCAACCTGCGGCCCTTGCTGCGTGTCATTAGCACTCTCTCTCCCCTTTCATGTCTTCGGCTTTCCTCTCGGGTAAAGGATAAAAATGCACTATGTGAACTCACACATTTTTATACGAAATGTTCTGCGACGTACAACAGGTGGTGATAACTTGTACAACACGTCCCGCAGGAATCTTCACACATATAATGCTTCCTTATTGTTGACGGTGCAACAATAAATAATGAGCCTATCGCTGGGAGTTTTGCTTTCTCAAGAGACGGAGCTAACTTTGAGTTTGGAAGTTAGCTACAAAAAACTATAAATCACCAGTTCAGTAGATGTCAAACAAGAAATTTAACGGTAACGTTGCTGTTGCTTTACCGTCCGGTGAGTGTATTCCACTCCGAAAAGACTCATCTGCTAAAGAAAACTTGCTGCTGGATGCGTTTCTCTTTGTGTAACACCAGTCACAAGAGAAGGACTTCTATAGAGTTTCCGTATGTTACCTACATGTAAATAAATAAATACAATTAAAAGTTGATTTTCAGCTGTTTCAAAAAAAAAAAAGTTAATACCATCTAAACTAACATACCCTATAAACAAAATGGTTCAAGTACATTTTGGATAATAACTTACTTCCTGTGTTCTTACCAATAGCCATACTTCAGTTAGCTAGTGTTTTAACTTGATTGGCCAGACACCAGAGTAAAGTTAGAATACGTGTTGCTTATGTATGACAGAAACAGTCATTTCTAAATAGATAAAGCAATGTGGTCTGGGTAAAAGGGATATTATGTGTTATTTATAAAACAATGTCCAGTTTCTCTAAACTTTACCAAAGATTTTCAAATGTTTTGTCTAGTATAAATGACCCTGGTCTTATGTCCTAATGGTGCCACATCTGTGATGCAGCAGAATTTATTTCATGACATTTTTAAAGCGTCAAATGTTATGCTTTTATTTTAAAGGTAAAGCCGCACTACTTTCGGAGGTTTACTTATTCTAAGCCAGCTTGATGATGCCACTACTGCCTCAATCTCCCCACCGCACAGCAAATGGACAAAAACAGACTAATATCAAATCACGTGTCCCGACCATAGAGGTCCCGGCCATAGACTGGCAAAATGTTATGCCCCCTTTACAAAGTTTGATGGTTTCCCCCCAGATCAGAGCAATTACAACTTACTGAGATGCCCTTTTAACAAAATAACTCAACAACAGATCTAATTATTCTATAAGACTGCCGACATGTTAAGACCATAATAATGGCAATATATAGGCTAAGCAACAAACCTAAACGTAAAAAAAAAAAAATGCAGTGCAAATTTTGAATCACTGAAATGGAAGGAGAATGTTTTTATTTATGAGTTGATGATACCACTGCTGGAGCTGCTCCCCCCGCGACCCGACACCGGATAAGCGGACGAAGATGGATGGATGGATGGATGGATACCACTGCTAAATATAAAGACATGTCACAGGTACATGTTTGACTACCTACATGTTACTATTTTATTTATCAGATTTTTGTCACGTTTCCATGCAGCTCAGTATACTCCCTTCATTTAGGTCTTATTTTAAAAGTTATAGCATTTTTTATCAGAAATGGAAAGAGGAACAGAAAGAAGGCAAAAAATCATACTTTGCAGTAATTGCACTTCTGTAGAAGAAAAAAATGCAAGTGTAAAACCCTACTATAACATTTAACACAGCTCCTCCGCTCTGGGTGGAGTCGCAGAGTTTAAACAGAGTGGGATTGGATATGCATGGCATCTACTTTGTATTTTTTATAAATCAATGTTCTATGCATTTGTCCCTGTCAAATAAACATTAAATAATAAAATAAATACACTTTAATGCCAGTTTCAACTATGGTAGTTTTACTTTATGATTATTATAATGGAGTTATTATAAAATATATTATTATTATTATTGATTTGATGTTTTTGTCAATAGCGACATACAAATGATGTACAACCCAAGCTACAGTAATTCAATTCAGGTGTCCCTGTTATGACAGTGTGACAGTGAGCCAGCATGCACAATCCCAGTTCCCTGAAACTCAGTGGCTGACTGGCTCAGATTGATTTTATGACGGCATGGCAGGATAACCGCAACTTCTCCATCCTTTCCATAATGTTGCCAGACACTTAGTGTTTCTGACCACAAGTGGTTGTGACTTGGGTGTGTGTCAAGGGCAGATTTTTTGTGATATAATGCTGGACAGTTGAATGAATAATAATGCATCATATAGTTTAATTGTGATATTTTGTGGGTGAAATCTGAATCTGCAACGTAACCAGTAACATTTTTCTGTCAGGTAAATGTAGTAGTACAATGTTTTCCTCAGATGTACTGAAGTACACAGTAAGTATATTCCAGTCTGTTGACTCGGTGTTGAGGATGTCAGAAACGTTGATAAAAGGGGTCGGTGAAGTTATGTAATGTAATGAATGCTGATGTTGTTGAAGATGGTCGTTGCTGATTATATTGTGTCAACTTTGTAGTCTCACACACACACACACACACGATAAAGCTCTGCATTCACACACAATCCGACAATGAGGTACTTTCTCATGGAGGTGTGTGTTTATTTGTGCTTCAGAACATAACTGCAGTAAAACAATCATTAAAACAATCATAAAATAAAATATAATCTTTCAATTCACTGCTTTGTTCAGTGCTCCCTCTCTTTTTTCCCTCTCTCAATTACTCTCTAGTTCATTCGACCACCACTACTCTCTCTCTCTCTCTCTCTCTCTCTCTCTCTCTCTCTCTCTCTCTCTCTCTCTCTCTCTCTCTCTCTCTCTCTCTCTCTCTCTCTCTGAGTGATACCTACTACTACATATTATATATTTAAGGCAGAAGATGACAGAAAAAAACCTCTTCTTAACTTTAAGACAAATGTTTTGATTTGGTTGCCCCCTACAGTATAAACTGTGAACACCCACTGTACAAAGCTCACATACCCTCAGAAGAGTTACAACAATGCATTAGGCATTAAGAAAGGAGAAAATACTGTTGGTGTACAAGGGGTGAAACAATGCTTTAACATACAGAAGAAGAAAAAAAAAAATCATACAGTGAATGGTTTCATCCTAAGACACTATACATCCATTTATAAACAACTGAGACTGATGTGCACTGACCGATATAAAAAAGAAAGAAAGATTCATTCAAATGTTTTTTTAGTGAAGTTCTGTAAGACGTATCATTGCCATCGTTCTTCTCTAACACAGCTCACTGAAATGAAGAAAATGTCTTCTCATTCGCGTCTTTAAAAAGGACATTTGCACTTTTAGCAGGAAGAGGAAAAATACAAAAGTGTACAGTGTGCAGGTGTCTTAAGACATAATTATATTGCTATCATAACAGAAATATTTTCATGCATGTGTGTTTTTTTTAAAATGTTTACATGTGGATATCTTGTCTCAGAATGGAAACCCTCATGTTTAGGTATCTTGGGATACCATGAATGTCAGTGTGGTTAAAACTCAGTCAGTTTCCTCGGAATCTGGAAACTCCACAGGAGCTTTGTAGCAGCGACGGCCGGTCCCTCCCTGTCTGAACGGAGCAAACCGCAGCCATTTCTTCACCACGTCAGCGTACTGGTGATGTGTGGCCTCCTTACCCACCGGTGTTCGTTTCAGGGCGCCTAAAAGAGGAGAAGCTAGGGATTATCCTTTGTACAGCTCACCTTTATTTCTTCACCATCCTTAATAACACATTCTTTTTCTATCAGATACAGAACTGCATTCCAAACCACTTATTTAATAACAAAACAACTCTAATCAGTTAGCATGAATCAAACAATATGATAATGTCAGTTAAAACCTGAAAGAAAGTCTCATTTACGTATGACTCAAGGGGCCCTATTTTAACGATCCAAGCGCACGGCGTGAAGCGCCTGGCGCAGGTGCGTTTAGGACGCGTCCAAATCCACTTTTGCTAGTTTGACGGCGGAAAAAACGGTCTGTGCGCCGGGCGCATGGTTCAAAAGGGTTGTACTTAATGTTTTCATTAATTCATAGGTGTGTTTTGGGCGTAACATGCAATAAACCAATCAGTGTCATCTCCCATTCCCTTTAACAGCCAGGCGCGCTTGGACCTTGGCGCATTGCTATTATGACGGCGGATTTGCACCGTAATATTTTTATTTGTAATCGTTTGCGTTTTGTTTTTTTGTTTTTAATGTTGTGCGCTCCGCTTCCCTGTGTGTTTATAACAAGCATTGTGTATTAGAGCTGCGATTTTACCGTAATTCGCGTGGTTAAAATAACAATGAGATGCTGCGTTATTGACTTAGACCAGGTTTTGTTGGCCAATGGCGCGATCACTTCCCGCTGCCTCAAGATAGCAATAGCGCCAAGAATTCACCGGAACACACCTCCTTGTAAGACCAGCACGTACGCCCAAAGATGAGCGCGACGGTGCATTTGCGCCATTTAGGACGCTGGCGCTTGGACGGAAATTGACAACTGCGTCGGTCTTAAACTAGCAAAGACACTTGCAGCGGGCTTTGTCCTGCGCTGCGCCGGGTGCGAGATAGGGCCCAAAGTGTCATAGTGTTGCAAGTGGAACTTCTTCCAGGAGTCAGCGACCAGTGTTGGGAGTAACGCGCTACAAAAGTAACGCAATAACAGTAATGCATTCCTTTTTGCTGTAACACAGTCATATAGCGCATTACTAATACAATTTCGGTAATATTATACCCGTTACAATGTCAGTAACGCGATTTACAACGCATTTTAACGCAACATTTAGTGGCGTTTTTGTTTTTTTAAGAATTCACCAACACCGCGAAACATTTCTTCACAGGAAAAAAAAAAGCCCTGCGTTCGATGGTTGAGATGACTGCAGAGACAGATACATTTGCTAGATGGATATTACTTTCAGGATTTACTGCGTTGAAGCGAGCTGTCCCATCACTGTTCTTGCGGTCAGAGCCAGAACCAGAGATGGTACCGGACAACATCTGTGTCCCAACAGGTGACGGTATGTCAGTGCGGACAGCAGTGTGTCCGAGCTGCTGACAGATAGAAACATGTCGGGAATTAATGTTGAGGCTTGCTACACGTAAATATCATTGCATTTTATCAGCCGGGGAAAGTAACTATGCCGTACTTCAATACAACTAAGGTACTTTTAATTAAGTATTTTAATTGTCTCCTACTTGCCTATTGCACGTTTTACTTCTCTATTTTTATAACTTTAGTTACTTGGCATATTCATAATAATTATACAAAATATTATGACTAATCTATGATGTATTAAAGTGGATAAAGAGGAGACAAACTTCCGCTGTTGTTTTGGTGAAAGTAACTCAAAAGTAATGCAAAAGTAGTGTAAAGCATTACATTTCAGAGACAGTAATATTGTAATATAACTAATTACTCTCAAATGACAGTAACTAGTAATCTATAATGTATTACATTTTGGAAGTAACTTGCCCAACACTGTCAGTGACACAAGAGGTTAATCAAACAGTGTAGAGCACACGTGTCAAACTTAAGACCCGGGGGCCAAATCTGGCAGCTCACACATTTTGATTCGGCTCCCATATCAATTTAGGTTCACAATAAATCGGAAACTGTTTTTCTGCAGAACCCTTTTTTTCTTGTGTTCCGACTGGACCAATTTGGGGATTATTAAATTCCTCTGACCGCAGTTCCTGTAACTCTTTCAGCTCCTACTTCAGCGCAAGGTCTTTTCCCTTTTCCGCATAGTTAGATGGCTGTGTTATAATAACAAAAGGTCAGTTCCTATGGCCACTTGGCCAGTGTGAATGCAAATGGAAAAACCGGTTTTGGGGGAGAGTAGTTAGTAGAACTGTTTAGAAGTGGACTGTTCCTGTAACTACTTGGTCGGAAAGAGGCTTATGATGGCTAAGGAACTTTTTTTCTGACTTTTTTAGGGTTTTATGTTGGCCAAACTGTAGTCTATGTCCTTTGCCTTCCACTTCCAGGATTGCTCCGGTGCTGCAGGAAATTCTGCCGGATGCATGAATTTTCCGCTTCCATCCGCTTTCTTTGTGTTGGAATTTTAAATTCGGTGGATTCATGAGGACTATGGTTAACTGGTCCTCAGATCTCTGCAGGGTAAATCCAGACAGCTAGCTAGACTATCTGTCCAATCTGAGTTTTCTCTCGCACGACTATTTTGCAGCGGCTCTGTGCGGAGTTTAGCACCGCCCATGACGATTCTGATTGGTTAAAAGAAATGCCATTAAACCAGAGCACATTTTCCTCCCATCCCCGAATGCTATGTGGAGTAGCCAGACCCTCCTTTAGCGCACTTTGGAGGAGGGTCTGGCAAAGCGAGACTAGCCAAACTGTGAGAAAAGTGAGAAAGCTATATGAGACATATAATACAGTCAAAGATATTTAACTTTTTCAATTAAATAAAAGCATGTCAATAAACTAAACTTGTCTGGCCCTTGATGCGAGTTTCATTTTTCAGTGTGGCCCTTAGTGAAATTGAGTTCGACACCCGTGGTGTAGAGGTTTCAAACTGTGAGGGGGCCAGTTTTGAGAGGCGTTCGTCACTCATCCCACTCTTTATTTCCGAGTTAGCACTAGTGAGTCCGGCTGCCCGCCCTCCGACCAAGCATGTCAGGTCGGCCAAAATGAAGGCCGGCAACTCCTCCGAGGGACGACGGCATGGAACACACCGAACAGAGTCGAGTCACTGACCTCGCCAGACTGTCCGACAGCCGATTATAGGGTTGGTGTGTCAGCGCCATTATGTGGAGTGACTGCATCAGACTCTGTTTAAAAAAAAAGTAGCCTTTTAAATGCTTGTCAGCAACCGGTCATATGGTAACTCAGGAGGCAAGTGTGCCTTGTGCGCTGTGTGATTAATTTGGCATGCAGTTAACACACCAGTCATAAACTCCTGGCAATTGCTCCTGGTGTTTTTTACCACGGTTTTGGAAGAAGAAAACGAGAGCAACAGGTAAACTAGCTTTAAATGTAAGTTTTCTTGAAGTGCTGTGTAGTGGATGAAGACTTTAAAGTGTTAAGAAACTCCGGTTCTTAGGGTTCCGCCCCCCCACCTACCAGATCCCACTTTAACCCCTGCTTGTAACCATGGTTTTGAAAGCTTTATAAATAAAGTTGACCTACTTTACTTGCTTACTAAAGGGACAGGTGCATGCCAGTGTTCTAAAAACGGGATGGGATGTTCATTAGTGGAGTTTGCAAGGGGGTAAGCTTTGCTTCAGAACTCAAACCTCCTATGGCACCATTTTGATGCTACCAAACGATCACCCGACGTTAGCATTCCATTGACTGCCATTCATTTTGACGTCACTTTGACAGCGAATAACTTTATATCTGAAGCGTTTAAAGACTCTACTTGTCCATTTTTTATTTCTAAAGAAACACGACAATGTATAAAAGGCTCCATTACCTTGTATCTCACGTTATGGCTCCGTAGCAGACGTTTTTATAAAAATAGGCTAACGATTGTGTCATAACCACACGACTTACTGTCGCATAGTAGAGGAATTACCGTATAGTACAGGAGAAACTCGCAGGCAGTTTCGACTTACATGAGCTGTTTAACTTTAATTACTAATGTTAACTAGCATTTTAGTTAGCAATAATTAGCCTGTGCCCATGTTATCTCCTTACATATACCTACACTCTCCGTCTCTGTAAAATTGGGAATGATTGAGATTTCTCTTGGCACAGCTACCAGAAGACTTACAATTTTCAGACAGGTCGCTCACGTCACATTTACGTCTTCAAGCTCAGTTGAAGGCTGCTCAGTAACGCTCCGCGCTCACCAGAAAAGTGCTTCTAATATCCTTCACTGGTCTCCATCCAGAGCAACGGGATCTGTTGGTCCAGTTTATATACGGTCTATGGGAGTTTGGCTCGCTCAGCTTATTAAAACGGCCATCAGAAGCAGTGGCTGTGTCACAAAGCAAATGTCTTCTTTTCAGGGTTTTCCCCGCCATTATAAGGTTTAGGTGCACCACCCGAGCCGTTTTTGGCAGCACCTTAGCTGAATGAATGTAAAATGCGGCCAAAAAAGTGCCAAAAATGCGCCAAAAACTGCAAAAAAAGCATCCAACTAACGAAAAGACTAAAGTCTCAGATCTAATGATTGTAGTTGGACTTCTTTAGCAAGTTTTGTCCTTAAGTTGTTTGAGTGTTATTTATTTATTTGTCTGTTCTAGCTTTTCCAATGTTTTAGGCACAGATATGGTGATAACGGTCCAACATTATGTCAAATTGCATTTAGTTTTTTATTTCAAATTTTTTTTTAGGAAAGACCCCTAAACCCCCGGTCAAATATGCGCACCAAAGTCTTCCACAAACCGAGGGAAAACATTGCTGTGACACTTCTTTCTCCCTGAGTGGGATTATAATAAAGCTGATCTCATCTTATATTTAGTAGATTAAAGCAGCATGTGTACTTACAGAAGAGGACCCCTTGGAGGCGAGTGTTCCTGAAGCTTCTCTTCTGTCCGCGGCCCACCCAGTTAAGCTCAGAACCCACAGCGAATGAAAGCACAGCCTGCATAAGGCGTCTCACTGCATCTTCAACCGTAGCTCCGCCCATCCGGGACAGGTAAGACACCTTGAATTTAGACAAGGCATCAACAACAGTTTCACAGCACAGACTGGGCATTCACACAGCAAACAACTCAAGTGACTTAAAACTGCAGTAGGTAACTTTAACAAGTTAAAAAAAACTAAACTCTAAAAAAGGTTTTAGTGCAGGCCTCCAGACTAACTTTTTATATTGGTTGCACTTGTGCGCTGAATTTTCATTTAGGTGCACCAGCACATAATTTAGGTGCACGGTGCACCCAAAATGTTTCGCAATGATACATTTTAAGCATTATTAGATTATAATGACACACATAACCACATTTGTGATTGTTATACTGTATATCCATAAAACGTACAAACGCAACAACACAATTACTAGGTCTCCATGGCGTCTTTATCACAGGGGACTTTCAACTAACAATGTAATCCCATCTGCGGCGATATTTGACACCGAGAGCGACCGCTCCAGACGTTCTCTCACTTCATTAGTAGCCTACGGCTATGACTTTAACCCCCTAATAAAAGCCACTGTGCTCAGACCATGGCCGCATAGCCTAGCAACGCGTGTTGTTTGACAAGGCGGCTGCATTATCAGAAGCTAGAGTAAGCTAGATTTGGACATGAGTGATGGTGAATCAGATCAGGGAGACCAGTCATTTCCATCAGATGAGGAATCTTCATCTGATGACGAGGAACGTCCACCTACTCGTATCATCGCAGTGCAGCCGCCCTCAGACCCTGATGTGACAGGTACTTACAGTTACAATCTAGCGATAGACATCCAAGTTAGACGTATCGTGTAACGTTAGCGGTTTCTAACGTTGGCCTATTGCACTAGCTAACCTGAATATAAATATTTTATTCTTTAGTGTCGGCTCAACCATTACTGGACGGAAGTGTTTACAACTGGGAGCACGCACTGGATGAGCCAGTCACAGCCGTGTGTGTGTTGTGTGTGTGTGTGTGTGTGTGTGTGTGTTCAATCTGTAATGAAAGAGCCCAAAGCTCATAACTGACTTTTAAATAGTTACTTTGCCAAGTCATACTTATTATATTTATAAAAAGAGATGGACAACTTAACTGCTTCAAGATTTTTGAGTGCTGACCCTGGGTAAATTAATTTTAGCATACTTTATGTATAAAAAAATTGCCACCTCGCAATTTTTACCTGCCCCCTTAGTCATTTTAGCATGGCGCCAGGCCTGGCTACTAGGTTATATAGCTATGATATCATTATCCCTTTCAGAATCACATCTCCACTTTAAGTGAAAGTGTGTGCTAAATGTGTGGCAGCAATAAATGTAGCGTTCAGAACTTCAGTTGCATCCTCTTCTAAGCGGACGTTTAACCACATTGTTGACTGTATTCCTATGTATTTTATGCTTTTGTGTTTTAGTATGATTTACTGTGATTTATTGTGCTTTTTATGATTATCGATTTGTTATAATGTGTTTATTTATTCGGCCAGTGAAGCACTTCGTGACTCTGTCTGTGAGAAGTGCTATATAAATAAACTTTACTTACTTACATGTTGCAGTGGGAGAGCACGTCTAACACTTTCAAGAGACAGTGGTGATCTCCTTAAGCCACTACAAACGTTTTAATGTAAATGTCCACAGTAAAATATGGCTTTAATACAGAGAAAATTATCATGAAAAAAAAAAAAATGAATTCCATTGCTGGGGCCCTATAGATGCTGCTGACTGAATCATATGATATTAGTCATATCTGAATATTAACTATTTAAAGTTGTTTTCTTTATGCCAAGCCCCAGAAGGAGACAGAGGAACCGATAATCTGTTTTATGTAGGCCTACTACTGTCAGGATATAGTGACAGTTTGAGCAAATATGACAAAAAGTTAATTTTTTGTAACAGTTACCAACTGTAGCTTTTAAGCATCCGATCACATCAGGGCCGTATCCGTACCGAACCGTCAAAGTACGGGGGTAAAGGTCAAGGGCACGCAGCCGAACGCACAACACACGGTGTGTAGAATGATGAATGTTATGTGATTTGGAAATGTAATGTGGAACCAAATTTCACGAGCGCAGGTTCCACTTTTACCCATACGCCGTTAGCAACACGTGCATAGGTTCTCACAACAGATTGGCGTGCAAGTCAGTCACACTACGGCGAGTGCAAATGAAACGCCGGAGCTTCCCGCTCTCAGCTACAACAGCAACAGAGAGACAGAGTTGTGTATACGAAAAAGATGGTGTGTCGGCGTTGCTCCACCGTTGAAGGGTCTTTCGATGGAAACCCATCCAACATGCTATTGCACAGTCGACGGCGTTGCTCAGATTTGTGCTGTAATCATCAATTATTTTCAGTCGATTAATCTGTTGATTATTTTCTCAATTAATCGATTAGTTGTTTGGTGTGAAAAAAGCCAACCAGTGTTTCCCAAAGCCCAAGATGACGTCCTCAAATGTCTTGTTTTGTCCCCAACTCAAAAGATATTCAGTTTACTGTCAAAGACGAGTAAAGAAACTACAAAATATTCATATTTAAGAAACTGCAATCAGAGAATTTTCATTTCTTTTTTCATTCAAAATGACCCAAACTGATGAATTGGGTTATCAAAATAGTTGCAGATCAAGTTATTAGTTGACAACTAAACAAATAATCTTTGCAGCTCTAGCCCAGATGTGCCAAACCGGAACGCAACTCCTTATCCCCGCTGCATGCAGGCAGCCTTTAGAAGCTAAAGCAAAAAAACAATAACTGATACAATTGGCATATAGCCAAGGTGGAAGTAGTTGTAACACTCCTCCCTGTGCAAAAGTTTTATTTTTTCTATTTGATTTGTATTGTCAATTTCCTAGCATAAGAGATGCTTGTTGTGCTAGTTTTACAGCCTATTGTAACCTGTTGCCTTTTGGGGAAGTGTTGGTTCAGTGTTCGTACAGTGGGATACAGAAGTGTGTGATAGAGAACAGACTCCTGTGTAGGGCTGGGCAATATATTGATATTATATCGATATTGTGAATGAGACTAGATATTGTCTTAGATTTTGGATATCATAACATCGCAATATAACGTATACAAGTGTTGTCTTTTCCTGGTTTTAAAGGCTGCATTACAGTCAAGCGATGTCATTTTCTGAACTTATCAGACTGTTCTAGCTGCTTTATTATTCGCTTTTAACCACTTAGTCATTATATCCACATTACTGGTGATTATTTATCTAAAATCTCATTGCATTAAGATTTTGTGAAAGCACCAATAGTCAACCCTACAATATCGCCGCAATATCGACATTGATGTATTTGTTCAATATCTCCAGCCCTACTTCTGTGTACGGTTACACCCCTACATCACACGTAAACAGTGCTGTTATATCTACCATCCTCTTCTGTATTCCTGCGTCATCCAGCTGCCTCTCCATGTCATCCAGCTGCTCCAGGGTCCTCAGGGGGAGATCCATGTCCAGGGCCTCAACATCCTCTTCCTCGTAGCCGGCCGGACCCTGCAGGCGGGCCTGAAGATCCCTCAGCACTGCCCACTGTCGCTGCTGCTCCTCTTGGATCTCCACCAGTAGGCCGATGATCTTCCGCTGAGCAGCCATCTCTGGAGAGGAAGAGTTGGAGAGGAGTTGAATGTGACAGGGTGGGATAAGGGTATGGTGTAAGTTAAATAACTACATCTGGCTAGTCTGGCACATACATTTATAATATGGATTATATAAATTGATATATTGATCTTGCTTCTCAAAGCTAGGGCTGGGCCATAATCCAACATTATTGTATATAATCGTGGCCAAAAATCTCGAGATATTACGGATCACAGTTGTTTAGTCTAAATTCCATAGGCTTGTTTTATTGCTTATCGGTTTTTAATGTATATGTGCTGGCTTTTACGGTAAAGTGACTTTGAGTACCATGAAAAGCGCTATATAAATAAAATGTATTATTATTATTATTATTATTATGAAATTAATGATCTCAATCGTCAAAATCGTCTCATATTCTGTCACAGCTTGAGAACTTCTGTCTAGAGCATTCCATTTTTTTTATTTTAATTTAAAAGAAGTGAACATGAGTTTAAATGTTTTAAATTGTGCTTTTGAATGCTTTAGTAATATATTCCAAAAACTGCTGTCCACATTTTTACATATTCCTCAATACTTTAGCCTAACTTAAAAAAAAGAACAATACCATAAATAAAATAAAATAAATCCAATAACAAGTGAATAATAATGATAGTAAAGGGATTTGAAATTCTAGAATAAAAATAAATTGTACTTTTAGAAATAATAAAATAAAAATATGATAGTTCAAGACACATGATTATCAGACAGTGGAATACAGTGAAAACAGCATTAAATGTACATAGAAATACTATTTTGATAACAGAAATTGTACAATGCGACACAATGATGTTCACTTGACGTGCATTTTGAGGTATCACGGTAAGTTCCCTTAGCCTACCTAAAATAGGGTAAGTTTAATGGCTAACGTTGACTTTATTGTCCTACTTCCTGACAGACCATTTAGATCCAGATTTTGCTGTGGAGTGAAATACATGGTTCGCGGCTAACAGTCTACCTGTGGATGGGGCAGAAAGTAACTTGTCTGCGGCTCCGGAGCTACAGGCGGAGCAGAGTGGCGGCTGTACACCGAAGCTCACGTCCCCTTGCCGCGGGTCGTCTTTGAACTCTTCCCCTGATCGTCTGGAAACACGTTCGGCCAGATTGTGCATCTCATCTGACACAGCAGTCAGCCTCTGCTGGAGGGCTTCTCGAGCAATGTCTGCCATATGTTTGTTTACAAAACCTTCCACTCGTCGTTGCATCGGCCAGTCGGGGTTATCCCCGTTACCGTGCTCCATTTAAGTTTTTCCAAACCGTGAGCCGATGAAACGTTTCCGAAAGCCTTTATAAAACGTTTTGGTAACGTTTCTTTGCTCTATCAGTACAGAGAACAAGCGGAAGTTGAGATAAAAACCAGCGAACGATATCACGTTGCACAAACGTCACCAAAATGTTGAAAGAACATTGGGGGGTGGCTATCGAACTACATTTCCCACAAGGCAAGCGCCGAACTGCCAAAGGCAGTTTAACGCTTTTTTTTAGGAGTTTGACGTTTGAGTAATTATAAGAAATACACCGCCGTGCTATGCGAGACAGTCACTATACGGTGTCTACTCGTCTTATTTAAAAATGAGACCGAAACAATAGAATAGTTTAACCAGTGCCAACAACCTTTTCAATTTAGTTTGGATTGAGATTCTTCTGTGACATTTCCCACTGCAGGGGTCGTTTTATGAGAAAACAGTTTTACTTCCTACAGTAGTTGCAAAATGCTGGAGCAAAACCAGAAGATTAAGAATTTGTATTAAATAAAAAAAATTATATATTTGTGACTTGAATTCATGGAGAAGAGTGCATTATCAACCATTGTTAGGCATCATGTAAGCAGAGCCAAAGTAAAATAAACGTTGGCATGCCCCCCCCCCCCCAAGTCAGTTTATAATTGCATAATTTCACATCCAGTCTAAATACTATTTCATACATTGGAAGATCATTTTCACCCATATTATTGTTATTTTAAGGAAACGCTCACCTAAAGCACAAATCATCTTAATTTAGTAAATGTGTGATCTGCAAGTGGTATACTGCAACAATATGAAATTTAGGTTACATTTGGTAGTTCAGTATAGGTGGGTAGTTTTGTTTAACACCACTGCCCCCAAGTGACTGAAGTGAGTTTAGCAGCAAGATAATTTCTATAGTTAAGTTTTAGATCCTTTTAAGTGACAAACCAAAATATACAACCCATCTTTAAGTTGATAAGCGGCTTTAGAGTATTGTATGAGCGCCTCCCTGTGGAAAGTATATTAAAGAGCAAACAATAGTTCAGTCAATAAACAAACTTTATTTTTAGACATTAAAATATCACAAAAAGGAATGCATGCCTGTTTAATACTATACTACATCTTCCTCGTCCTAATGCTTCTCCAGAACTGCCATATCCTCACTGGTCTCAGAGAACTCCCCCTCCTCCATACCCTCACACACACATACCAGTACACAAAAGGCAAATACAACTACAGCAATACATTTAGAATTCAGAAAAGGTTAAAATCAACAAAACAAGCAATCTATTGTACTCCTGTAAGGAATGACACCTAACTCAGATTTATTTATCATTAGTACTCCTCTCCTTCCTCCTCTCCCTCCCCCTCAATAGAGTCGACTCCAACCTCCTCATAATCCTTCTCCAGGGCTGCCATGTCTTCTCTAGCCTCAGAGAACTCTCCCTCCTCCATCCCTTCGCCCACATACCAGTGAACAAAGGCACGCTTGGCGTACATCAGATCAAACTTGTGGTCAAGTCGAGCCCAGGCCTCTGCAATAGCAGTGGTGTTGCTCAGCATGCACACAGCCCTCTGGACCTTGGCCAGGTCTCCACCAGGAACTACAGTGGGCGGCTGGTAGTTGATGCCCACCTTGAAACCAGTGGGGCACCAGTCCACAAACTGGATGGAGCGCTTGGTCTTGATAGTGGCAATGGCGGCATTCACATCTTTGGGAACCACGTCACCACGATACAAAAGGCAGCAGGCCATGTATTTGCCGTGGCGAGGGTCACATTTAACCAGCTGATTGGCTGGTTCGAAGCAGGCGTTTGTGATTTCTGCCACTGAGAGCTGCTCATGGTAAGCCTTCTCAGCAGAGATGACAGGGGCATAGGTGGCCAGAGGGAAGTGGATACGGGGATATGGCACCAAGTTGGTCTGGAACTCTGTCAGATCAACATTGAGGGCACCGTCAAAACGAAGGGAGGCAGTGACGGAGGACACAATCTGACTGATCAACCTGTTCAGGTTGGTGTAAGAAGGACGCTCGATATCGAGGTTCCTACGGCAGATATCATATATGGCCTCGTTGTCCACCATGAAGGCACAGTCGGAGTGCTCCAGGGTGGTGTGGGTGGTCAGGATGGCGTTGTAGGGCTCCACCACAGCCGTGGATACCTGGGGAGCTGGGTAGACGGCGAACTCCAGCTTGGACTTCTTTCCGTAGTCCACAGACAGACGCTCCATCAGCAGGGAGGTGAAACCAGAGCCGGTGCCACCTCCAAAGCTGTGGAAAACCAGGAAGCCCTGAAGGCCAGTGCACTGGTCAGCCTAAGGACAGGACAGGGAGAGACAGCAGTCACATATGAGATAAAATTCTGTAAATTAATACATTTGAAAATGATGGACGAAAACCCTCCTGATATCAAGTTACCCACCAGCTTGCGGATCCTGTCCAGCACCAGGTCGATGATCTCTTTGCCGATGGTGTAATGTCCACGGGCGTAGTTGTTGGCAGCGTCCTCCTTGCCAGTGATCAGCTGCTCAGGGTGGAACAGCTGGCGGTAGGTCCCAGTGCGCACCTCATCTAAGGAGACCGATTCAATGAGAAATCACTTGAGGGTTTGACTTCATGAAATAAGGTAACAATGACATCTAAAGTTTCAATTAGAGTTTACCGATGACAGTGGGCTCCAGGTCCACAAAAATAGCCCTGGGGACGTGCTTTCCAGCTCCAGTCTCACTGAAGAAGGTGTTGAAGGAATCATCTCCTCCTCCACAAGTCTTGTCACTGGGCATCTGTCCGTCCGGCTGGATCCCATGTTCCAGGCAGTAAAGCTCCCAGCAGGCATTGCCAATCTGGACACCAGCCTGACCAACGTGGACAGAGATACACTCACGCTGTGGAAAGGAAAGAACAAGGTTATTTACCAGTATGTAAACTACCAGTAAATGTCATTTATTTATTTTATTATTAGAAAAAAACAACTAAAAGTTCCATTCAGGCCCTTTCAACAGGGCGGTAAAGCAGAGCATTGTGACAAGGCTAACGTTAATGTAGCTACTTAATGTTATAACGAGAAAAAAAGAAATAAACGTTATAACGTTAACGTGCGTTATTATGGAACCCACGTAACATCTAGGAAACGCCCTACGAAGCAGCTCGATTGGTTGGGTTAGGCATTGACCTAGAGTGGTTATAGTTAAGAGCCGATTGGTCAGAGGATAGGACCTGAACAAATCGGGTTACGTTACCTTGCGTAAGCTTGGAAGCCTGGCCAATAGTGTGTGAATGCTATTGAATGGCGGGCCTTTCCTAGAAGTTACGTGGGTTCCATAATAACGCCGTTAGCGTACTTAACGTTAGGCTAACGTTAACGTTTAGCTTGCTAGCCCAACTGGGCCAATGTGCACACGGCACAGAGAGAAAAAAAAAAATCAATAAAATAATTTATAATCGCTGTCTTTTCCATTAGAACTTTTTCTACACTTATTAAAAACAATATCACAATTACAGGTAAAACGTAGCATTGCCATTAAACACAAAGCGTCGCTAACGTTAACTGCTCTTGGCTCTTCCCATCAGACTTTTCTAGCTAGCTAGCTAGCTAGCTAGTTAGCTAGCTAACGGTTAATCTGAAAGTTCGGCAATTAGCTAGCTAGCTATCGTTAATGCCGATAAATAGTTAGCTTAAATTGATATTTAGCTAACATGTGGACTGTGAGCCTGGTGAAATCAAAAAGAAAACGTTCCTTTTTTCCATACTCACCATTTTAACTGACACTACTCAACAGCGATTCAAACAAAACTAGAAATAAAATGAGGAGGTTGATTTAACGGTCATTTCTCACAACTGCGCTTAAATAATAGTGCTGTTGCTAGGCGTGGCCTCGCTGTTACGAGGGCGAAAGAGAAGCTGAATCTGATTAGTCGAGAATCAAAAGAGCTCTTTTCCTATTGGTTAAACAAAAACATTCGTCTTCATCTATCTCTCTGGTCTTCATCATTGGTGTTACTGATCAAATTTTCATAAAGAAGCTGTGCTAGCCTGAAAACTAATTTATAAACATAATTTCCACACACCAACTACTACATTTGGAATAACAATACTATTCAATGTAAACATAATTCTCTGTTTTATGGAACATAGGTACAACGATTTTGTATAAGGCAAAAAGAATACCAGTTCTAGACTATATTTGCTGTTTATGAACACCTGAAGCCCCCACTCTCCATGAACTTCAGCTGCAGCTCCAACCTTGGTTCAGGTACAGGTGAGAAACAATTGCGGTTGCAGTCCCTTAACGTCCTCCAAGCTATACAGTTGCAGATCTATCAGTACTTAAAGATTCAAGAATTTGGTATGCAAAATCAGTGACTGTGCAAAATATATATGGCAGAGATGAAACAGGAGACCAGTTACGCCACAAGATGGCTCTAGTCCAACAATAAATATGCGACCTGCGATAAAAAAATAGCAGTGAAGAAGAGGAAGACTTCCGGTTCCAGCGGGATGTACATGTACTTCCTGTGTCGCCATGCACATGTGGTAAACAAGCCCTGTGAGTGCAAGCATGGACTCTTCATCAAAGTGGAATAATTTGCCCAAAGGTCCGAGTCTAAAGAATCTGACAGAGGGAGGATTTGGCGTCCTGAAGGAGTCTCAACATGCTGCTGTTCAGGATTTAACAAAAGCTCACATCGAGTCGTTTGACCAGGCTGTCACTGACGGACTCAGCCGCGTTGTGCAGGTCAGTTCAGCTTTCTTTAAATAAAGTTTTAACCACATAACAACATATTATTCCCTTAAGATACAATAAAAAAAAACGTGTCAGTTTAGCATTTAATGAAGCTGAAAACTTGTTTTTCAAACTACAACGGCTTGTCTTTAAAGTTAACGTCAATTGAAATGACTGCTAAAGTCAAGTCAAATAATATTAGCTTTTTTAAAGCGTGCAACAAGCGTGTAACAGTTAGCATAACTTAACGTTATATGATTTGTTTTTAGCCGTGTTTGCTAACATTTGCTTCGAGTAGTTATCTATTTTTTGGGGTTTTTTTTGTCCCGTTCTGTTTGAGAAGCTAACATGTGATAACAATTTAGGAAAGATAACGTTTTTCTTATCTGTAATTTGTAACTTTGTAACTTGAAGAACGAGTGAGCTGTATTTTGGTTTTGCTAGATTACTAGCATCAACACTCACTGAAAGTTAGCCAGGTAGCTTTCCCCTCTTAAACTTTCACAACTTGTATTGTCCGTTTCAGTGCTCCTGTGTACATTTGGTTCTCAAACTCAGTTTGTTGTTGCTTGGGCTAACCTCCTGTCAGTATTTTTCCTGCAAAGTTTTAAATGTTTTTGTGGTGTGACATGTCTTTCTCAGTCCGTCCCCCCTTTGGAGTTCACATTCAAAGAGGACAGGATCAGCCTTGCGTTTGTTGAAGCCACGCTCTACAACCCAGTGGTCGCCAAAGGGAGCATCTGCAGGGAAATGAAGGTGTTTCCAGCAGAGTGCAGGGGCAGAAAATGTACATACAAAGGAAAGCTGGTGGTAAGTTTGAGATGTAATTATTAGGGCTGGGATGATATGCTTTTGTCCCGATTATATTCGTTCACGATACATGGGTGGCGATTCGATTTGTATTGCGATTTTCATGTATTTCTTTTCTAGAAGTATTAGAAGCGATTCGGTAGTATTGAGTATTGCACTTTTCTTTTCCTACTTTAACAAAAAACAAAAGTTGAATAATACACTTCTAGAGACAATATATCATGAGACATTTCTAAAGACTGATATAATCACCATACATAAAGCATTGAATTTTTTTCTCCCCACTCCTAGTCATTTTTTGTGTGATTAACAATTGTATTTTTTGCCTAATCCTAGTGCCTTCCAGGCAGCGGTGCCTGGAAGGAGACGTTGGGGGCTTAAAACACAGATAAACAACTACAATATTCAGAACCATTCAACAGAATAGTAACAACATAGACAATAAACCAAATAAACATATGTATAAGTGACAACACCATACGCCCATCATACACGTCTCTCCCCAGCACAAAGCTTCTTAGGAGCCCTCCAGAAAGCTCAGGTACTTCCCCCATTTTCTAGTATAGACATCCAACCTGGCAAACTGTTTTATATGACATTTTTTCAAACGCTGCCACCCTAGCCCACTCCTAGTAATTGATCTAAACTGCATGTGAGGGGCATGATAACACTCTGGTCAGTTCTTGAACTGCTTGTGTTTTGTATCACTGCAGGCGGACGTCAGCTGGTCAGTCAACGGAGTTCCCAAAGGCATCATCAAACAGTCCATGGGTCAGGTGCCCATCATGGTGAAGTCCAAGATGTGTAACCTGCACGGCATGTCCCCCAAAGAGCTTGTTAAACACCACGAAGAAGCAGAGGTACGGCACACATTTTAAAACATTTGCAAGATGAACCGAAATGCATCGCATACAACCATATTTATTAATAAGTTACAAACTCTGTCTTTAACATGAACAGGAAATGGGAGGTTATTTCATTGTGAATGGAAATGAGAAGGTTATCCGTATGCTGATAATGCCAAGGAGGAACTATCCTATTGCCATGTCAAGACCGAAATGGAAGAGCAGGGGCCAGGGATACACTCAGTTTGGTAAATATAACCTTTGACTTTTTAACATGCAGAAAAGTACAGTAAAAGTAGTATTGTAATAATAGTCTAGGCTCAATAATTCCAGCTGTGTATATTGCATATCTTTGTGGATGTCATCAGAAATACCCTCTCATAGGTATTTCAATGCGTTGCGTGAAGGAAGAACACACAGCCGTCAACATGAACCTGCATTATCTGGAAAACGGGACTGTGATGCTGAACTTCATCTACCAGAAAGAGCTCTTCTTCCTCCCACTAGGTTTTGCACTTAAGGTAATGACAAGGGTTGATGTGTTTTTAGAAATTACAAAGCCTGCAGCATTCATTATTAAGTTGATTATTAAGTTTTTTTAAATATCGACATAATACCTTAAAACAGTGTTTCTTTAATGGGTGTATGTGTACCCTTAGGGGTACTTTGGAGTACTGCAGGGATTACATGACATTTTTTCAAAATGCTAATTTAAAAATATGTCATGCATAATTCCTAAAATAATTATACTATAATAATTAATACATTTATTGATGGATTTTAACCATTTGAAATGCAGCATTTAACCCTCCTGTTATCCTTGCGTCAAATTTAACCTCTTTATCTAAAGTTTATATATTATAAATTTGGGTTGCAAGTGCCCCAAATGAACACAGATGGTTCCATACAACGCTCTTTGCAAGTAAAATGAAGGACCGGATCAGTACGTTGTTTTATTCAATTTTATACCATTTGAAAAAAAACGGTTTAAATAGTTTCAAAACCGTATCCTGACTAAACTTTGACCAAACTCTCCCTCTGATCTTAACTATTAGTAAAAAATAATTCACAATTTCTGCTTTTTAACTCAAAAATTGGGTATAATTTCATATAAATGAGGTTAATTGACCATGAATTCAAAGAAAAAAAAAACTGTAAAACTAGTGGTAATAAGTTGGTTGTAAGTGTCAAAAATGTTTTTTAAAAAAGTGTTCATTTTTAGTTTTGACTCGGGAGGGCAACACAAGGGTTAAATGTAGTAAATGTATCGCTACCAACACTGTAGTGTACCTCATACAGACTTATGTTTTCTACCAAACATGTGTTGCGCTGGTCAGGGGGTACTACAATTAAAAAGGGATTACAATAGTGAGGAAAGTTTGAGAATCACTGTTTTTAAAATCTGTTAATCCAGTAGATTTTTCTTCACACTTGTCCAGGCGCTGGTGGACTTCACAGACTTCCAGATCTACCAGGAGCTGATCAAGGGCCGCGAGGACAACTCCTTCTATAAGAGCTGTGCGTCGGAGATGCTGCGCGTCGTCATGGAGGAGGGCTGCACCACCCGCGCCAAGGTGCTCAACTACCTGGGAGAGCGCTTCAGGGTCAAGATGAGCCTTCCCGAGTGGTACACAAACGAGCAGTGTGCCAACTACCTGCTGGAGTAGGTTTTTCTGACGGATGTATTTTTTTATTTTTGTTTAATGATTAACCATTTTTATTTTTATTAAAACACCACCCACAAAACATTTGCAACATGAACTTACCCCCCTGCTCCCCCACATCATCACCACCCACCCAGACAAAAACAAGAAAAGATGACAGTAACTATAATATTCAAGACCATTTAAAAAAATAAAAATAAAAGAAAAATAAAAGAAATAGACAAACTATGAAACAAATAAATGTGTATAAATGACAACACCATAAGTCAGTCATGCAAGTCTCTTCCCAGCACAAAGCTTCTTAGGAGCCCTCCAGACTAGGGATTGACGGATACTGTTTTTTCAAGGCCGATACCGATTATTAGTAGTTAATGAAACCAATAAACGATATTTGGAACCGATATGCATTTACAATGAAAAAGAAAATCTTTAAGTCAAAATTAAGACTTTGGAATGTTACAAACTCGAACACAAAACTTTGTTTAAATGCTTTAAGCAATTATTTAATAAATGAGGAACTTTCAACATAATACACAGTAAAAGAGAGTCAGATAGTGTTGTGGGCGGGACATTAAGTCAGACTCAGTGTTGAGTGAAACCGAAGCAGAGGGACAGACACAGAGCTGTAGCCGAGCCAAAGTAGACCACCTTTTAATTAATTAACTTTATCTGTTATCAGGCAAATTAAAATGCCGATACAGATAATCGGACAGGGCCATTAATCGGTCTATCCCTACTCCAGAAAACTCAGGTACTCCCCCATTTTCTAGTATATACATCCAATCTGGCTAACTGTTTATCACGCCACCACCCTAGCCATCTCACAAGCCCACTCCTGGATTGACGGCACCCCTTCATTCCTCAATCCTCTGAAAAGAATCTGTCTGGCTGTCATTAAACTAGTCTGGACCCAGCGTATGTGCTTATCCATCCCGCTTAGAATTGACCCATCTCCCAGAATGTAATCTTGTGCTGAATGGAACCTGGGTCCCTGCAATCTGACATAGGTTATCATGTTACCCGGTCCAAAGTTCCTGGACCTTATTACAGGACCATAGGACAAGAAGTAATTTCCCGTCCTCTGTCTTACATTTCCAACAATTTTAGACCACTTCTAAACACGCTGGAGGGAGTCCAATAGAAGTGATACGTAATCTTGAACTGGCAGATTTTATTTTATTTTTACCCACAGCCTGACAGAAACAACCCGGTTATGTTTTTTTTGTTTTTGGTTATGCTTTAGTAAAATGAGTTGTGTTGTGTTTTGACCAGCGAGTGCATCTGTATCCACCTGAAGTCAGACGTGGAGAAGTTCTACCTGCTGTGTCTGATGACCCGGAAGCTCTTCACGTTTGCCAAGCAGGAGTGCATGGAGGAGAACCCCGACAGCATCATGTGTCAGGAGGTGCTCACTCCCGGTCAGCTCTATCTCATGTTTATGAAGGTAAGCTCATCCAGGGATTTGAACGAGCACTGTCCTTTTATTGGCCCCTGGCGATTGCATTACGCCAAAGGAAACGAGGCATTCTTCTTGCAAAAAATGTAAAAGCCTTTATTTAAATGGCTATTTCATATTGAAATCTTATTACATCAAAAAGCAGCAACCCACGCGTCGCGGCACAAACGGCCCTCTTCGGGGTGTTATTATAATTTTTATTTCTTAGAAATTTTGAGCTATGGATTTAACCCCTCAAATATTCCCAACAGGAGAGAATGGCTGCCTGGTTGCTGTCTGTAAAGCTGTCCTTTGATAAGCGAGGCAGCAGACTGAGTGGAAGACTGAGCGCTGAAAACGTGATGAAGATATTCAACATGGGCACTGACCTGACCAAACCCTTTGAATATCTGCTGGCCACTGGGAACCTCACCTCCAAGACAGGTACGGCCATATGAGTTTAGTATGAGGCTACATCCACACTACTACGTTTTGGTTTAAAAATGAATATCTTTTGCTAAGTTTACGCCCCGCGTCCGCACTACTGCGGCGTTTCCGAGCCTGTAACACGGAGACATTTAGTGGGGCTGGATCCAAATATTCCTTCGATGGGTAGGTATTCGACTTTCAATTTTGGGATTTGAATATTAGTTTGTTTTTGTTTTTTCTTTGAAAAACGTGCAAGCAGGCTCAAATTCCCTATGGTGTTTTGTCTGGATTAAGCTGCAAGCTAAATGTCCACTAGCTGCTGGCTAATTAATGCAGCGCCATGTCGTCCATCTCAGCCAAGATCGGAGAAATGTTGAGTTACGTGCGAGCATGCTGATGCGAGTAAAGGTCCTTATGGTTATACTGTAGCAGCGTGGTGTCGTTCTCAGGCGATTGGATAAAGGTAAAGACAGTACGGCCGTTCAGAATGCTATTGCTCTAGTGAGGCGCTGGCTGAGCTTTCATTCACAAACACTGCATCTGTAGTCACTTGTCAGACAGTCCGGCAAAAACGCAGGTCTTTCTGTTTGTTTTGAATGCCTGCGGCAAAAAGTTAAGTCTGAATTAACTTTTGGAGAAAAGCAACCCGACGTCAACCTGCTGTGGAGAATCACGTAACCGGAGATCAGACTCGTCTGTCCGTATCACAGCGTGAGAGTCCTGCATCTCAAGCTTGGGCTCCTTTTTTATTTTCTCTCCTTTTTTCAAAGCTGCCTTCAAGTGCCATGGGAGATGTTGGCTTCCCCTGCTGCCACTGCCAAAGCTTCTAATATTCGCTGTCGAAAATGGTATTCGGTACCTGACATTTGGAAACAATGCTGCCCCCGGTTTGGTTTGGGGACCCTGAGGTTGCTTATCGGTTAGGTAGCTTACATACCTTTCAGGAACCTCGTTGTCGGTCCAAGATTATAAATCGTGTGTGTGTGTGTGTGTGTGTGTGTGTGTGTGTGTGTGTGTGTGTGTGTGTGTGTGTGTGTGTGTGTGTGTGTGTGTGTGTGTGTGTGTGTGTGTGTGTGTGTGTGTGTGTGTGTGTGTGTGTGTGTGTGTGTGTGTGTGTGTGTGTGTGTGTGTGTGTGTGTGTGGAGATTAGTTCTGCTGCTGGAGTTAAAACTCTTGTGTCGACTGAGATCAATTTTGTCTTAAAAGGACAGTGTAGCTGTAGCCTGAGTACATGTTAGGGTATAGAAATTAGGGCTGCACAATATATATACAGTACAGGTCAAAAGTTTGGACACACCTTCTCATTCAATGCGTTTACTTTTTATTTTCATTACTTTTTACATTGTAGATTCTCACTGAAGGCATCAAAACTATGAATGAACACATATGGAATTATGTACTTAACAAAAAAGTATATATTTTAGATTCTTCAAAGTAGCCTTTGCTTTTTTTTATTAATAAGGGGAAAAATTTCACTAATTAACCCTGACAAAGCACACCTGTGAAGGTAAAACCATTTCAGGTGACTACCTCATGAAGCTCATTGAGAGAACACCAAGGGTTTGCAGAGTTATCAAAAAAAAGCAAAGGGCGGCTACTTTGAGGAATCTAAAATATAAGACATGTTTTCAGTTATTTCACACTTTTTTGTTAAGTACATAATTCCATATGTGTTCAGTGAGAATCTACAATGTAAATAGTCATGAAAATAAAAAGGAAACGCATTGAATGAGAAGGTGTGTCCAAACTTTTGGCATATATATATATATATATATGCTGAAAGAAAATATCAGAAGAAAACTGCTCTTTAAAATTTCGCTTTTTTTAGTAATGCCTTTTTTTAATTTAAATTCATTGTTCGTGTTAAATAAAAGATCTTTGGAAAAGATTTCCTTAATTTGTTTTAAATTCAACAAGCAATTTGTTATATTATACTGAGTACACTTTAAAATCTGTTTATTTATCGCGAGTAATATCGTTATAGCGATATTCAACAACGTTACTGCATATTTACCTCCTATCGTGCAGCCCAAATACAAATGTAGTTAATCTTTTGTCTGTGCGCAGGTCTCGGCATGCTGCAGAACACAGGCCTGTGTGTGGTAGCTGACAAGCTCAACTTCATCCGCTACCTGTCCCACTTCCGCTGTGTGCACAGAGGAGCTGCCTTCGCCAAGATGAGGACCACTTCTGTCCGTAAGCTGCTGCCAGAGTCCTGGGGCTTCCTGTGTCCCGTCCACACTCCGGACGGTGAGCCCTGTGGACTCATGAACCACATGACGGCCATCTGTGAGATTGTGGCCCCGAGCTTGCCCACCACATCCCTGCCCGCTCTGCTCTGTTCCCTTGGTGAGTCAACAATTCGGCTACATTAGGCCATAGGGGTGTAACGATACATCCATCTGGATCGCTAGATCGATCCAATATTATTGATACAAAGTGAAAATATCGATGTATATAATCATCTTTAAGCTGCGCCTTTTATTTTGAAATTCCCACTTTGTTTTTATTCTTTTTATTAAAAAGAGTATTTCTTTTTTTATAATTTAAATGTCTTGAAGAGTTTAGTAATTGTCAAATTATATTTGAGTTCCTTTTTGTAAATATATATAAATGTAACTGTGGTAAATGGGCTTATGTATTGTGTCGTATCGGTTGCAGGCCGCTGAGTTGGATCGAATTGAAATCGTACAGTGGCAGACTTCGTGATATTGGCAAATATTTAATCATTGTCCAAAGAATCAATAGAATATTGTATCGTGATAAAACGTGCGGCTTACTGGGGCGGCCTCTAGCTCACCCAGTAAGAGCGTTCGCCCCATGTTGGCTGAGTCCTGCAGCGGCGCGGGTTCGAATCCGACCTGCTGCCCCTTGCTGCGTGTCATCCCCCATCTCTCTCCCCCTTTCATGTCTATCCACTGTCACTGCATAATAAAGGGGAAAAGCCCCAAAAAAATAATCTAAGAAAAATAAATAAATACGTGCGACTTGCACCCCTTAAAAGCCATGAGGCACAAATACATTTTAAAGCACATGTCAGTGGGCGGAGTTGCAGTAGTACAAAATCTGTTCTGTCTTTGGCGCTTAAGGTGTTACTCCAGTGGATGGATCTCCAGGCCAAGCCTTTTCCGACTGCTTCCCCGTGGTCCTGGATGGCGCTGTGGTAGGCTGGGTGGAGACGGAATTAGCCCCGGTTGTGGTCGACTCGCTGCGCAGGTTCAAGGTACGTCAACTGTATAATGTATACAGTGTCCACTAGGGGTGGGAAAAACATGCATGTCATGATTTTTTTGCCAAAAAATAGGACTGGATGCGCTCAACTCACTTAGATACTTGGAAAGTTTTGAAGGCTGGGTGCTGGATCCTAAAAGTGAATAATCATAAATAAAGCTACTAGGACTGCACTCCAATTTGATAGTTTATTGCCACACAACGGACGTTTCGGGCAGCACCCTTCCTCAGCGTGTGCACAGGCTATTAAATGATTGATTTTTTTTTTTTGCCGAAAATTTTTCGATTCCCTAGAATCTATTTTTTATTTATTTATTTTTTAACCAAGGATTCACCTAAATATATTCTGTTTATACGGTACCGCCGACGGTGACTACATCATATCCGTTTCTATCAAAACGGACAGAATGCAGAAAATCCATGTCATGTACTTCTGTATAAATGAAAAATGTCAGACTGACATGTGATGTGCATTCTTCTTTTTAGTTTTTAGAAATATCTCATGATATATTGTCTCTAGAAGTGTATTATTTAACTTTTGTTTTCGTTAAAGAAGGAAAAGAAAATCGCAATACGCAACACTATCGAATCGCAATACTTCTAGAATGCCAATAAATGAAAAATGGCAATACAAATCGAATCGGTAGCCATGTGTCATGAAAGAATCGAATCGGGACAAAAGCATATCGTCCCAGCCTTGGTGTCAACTATCTGTACCACCCACAGGAAAACTGATATTTAAAACAAATACCTTCAGGTGCTGAAAGAGAAGAAGATCCCTCCCTGGACTGAGATTGTTCTGGTTCCAAAAACAGGCAAGGCCAGCCTGTACCCAGGCCTGTTCCTCTTCACAACACCCTGCCGCATGGTGCGGCCCGTACGCAACTTAGCTCTCGGCAAACAGGAGTTGATCGGCACCTTTGAACAAGTATGTGTACACTATGATTAAAAATAAATAAAAAAAAAATTATGTGGTCGTTATATTAGCAAGATACCTGAAGCACACAACTGTGAATGTTAATTTGTTTTGCACATCGGTTGCTGAAACCTTTGTTTAATAGTCTTTTTCTCTGTTGCTCTAGCTTTACATCAATGTAGGCATCATGGAGGATGAGATCGAGCCAGGAGTGACCACACACCAGGAGCTCTTCCCTCACAGTATGCTCAGCGTGGTGGCTAACTTTATTCCCTACTCGGACCACAACCAGAGTCCTAGGAACATGTACCAGTGTCAGATGGGTAAGTTTTAAGACGACTGTTAAGGTGCTGACTCACTAGGCAGAAGACAAAGAACTAGTGGCGACGAAGACCGACTGTGGCGTCGCCTGTGTTTTAGTCAGGATCAACGGAAGCTCATTTCCAAATAATTGCCTGACACCGGCGTGACGTCCCTCTCCTTCTGCTCTCTCTGGGTGTTGCCGTGTTCCGTTTTTTTTATTTTTTATCCTGTGTAAATTTTGTTATTTTAGTCCGTTTTTTCAGAACACATATTGTATGTTTACTGTCCGGGTTTGTTTTGCACTGTATGTCATAGGGGTGCACGATTCAGAAAATGTCACTATTTGATTCAATATCAATTTTTAGGCTCAAGATTCGATTCAAAAACGATTCTCGATTTAAAAAAAAATAAAAAATAAAGATTCACGGGCGCCCGGATTGCTCCTTTGTCAGAGTGGGCGCCCATATATTGAGGTTTACTCCTCGACGCAGAGGGCCGGGGTTTGACTCCGACCTGCGGTCCTTTGCAGCATGTCATTCCCCCCCTCTCTCTCCCCTTTCATGTCTTCTGCTGTCCTATCAAAATAAAGGCTGAAAATGCCCAAAAACATAATCTTAAAAAAAACTACAAAAATATTCACAGTATGTAAATGTAGTTACTTTTCCCATGTGATTGCAGTAGAGATACAATTTAAAAATAAATAAAAATGGATTGATTTTCGGTAGAGCTTGAATCGCGATACGAATGTGAATCGATTTTTGCACACCTAGTGTGTTGACAGACGATAAAGTTTTCTGAATCAGAAAATTTGCCCAAATCAGCCAGTGGCAGCACAGAGCCTCTGCTTCGTTCCCTGTGAAACTGCAAAAACTAGGGCGCTCATCGTCGTGCCTAACTTTGACCGACGGCCGGCCGACCATCGCCCTGGTGTGTCAGCACCTTTGGGGGCCCCGTGCACCTACACAGGTGTACAGGCCGATGCAATTTAAATACTTCAATATTTTCATTACCATTTTGAGCTGCTGTGAAGCATCAGCCTTGCAGAGTCATGACGCATTGTGTCCACCAGAGATTAATCCCCTCCTCTTTTCAGGTAAGCAGACGATGGGCTTCCCCCTGCACTCCTTCATGGATCGCTCCGATAACAAGCTGTACCGGCTGCAGACCCCACAGAGCCCACTGGTCCGGCCCTACATGTACGACCACTACAACCTGGACAACTACCCCAGCGGAACAAACGCCATCGTGGCTGTCATATCCTACACAGGCTACGACATGGAAGATGCCATGGTGAGGAAAACACAACAGTCACTGTCATTTTCTTTCCTGGTAGAAAAGCGGCAGACTGATCTCCTAAAGTGGCGTATGTATGACACGCCAATTCGTATGTCGTTTTTGCGTGCTATCAAGACGCATAATCGCTTTTTAGCGTGTTTATCAACTGACCTACATTACGTGTGAATTTTCGCCGTAGCGAGTAATATGAAAGGACGTAAGTCGGCGGAGGGAGGTTGGTTGAGGTGGTGGATGGGTAAAACACAGGACTTTCACCCAGGAGTGCCGGGATTGCGTCCCGCGTGTTTTTTTTTTTTGGGGGGCAGTGTTTATTTCCTAAACCCAACCGTTTGTTTTCCTAAGCGTGTGACGTTGGTCAGCGTCGTGTTTTTGTATTACTAAAGCCTTTCCCAATGTTCTTTTCCTAAACCCAACCTTTTTTTTTTTTTAACGCGTGACCGCGATAGTACGGCACGTTCTCGCGATAAGACGCCACGTGGCGTGTATGTTTACACGTGGAAAGCTCAAAATGTGTACAGATAACACGCCATTTGGCTTTAGGAAAGTGGCGTGTAAGTTTACCCAGTCATGTTGTCAGGTTGAAAGCGGGGTGAAATATAATTGTGACACAATTTGATCATATTAGATTGTGAACAAGTCGTCATGGGAGAGAGGCTTTGCCCACGGAAGTATCTACAAGACTGAGCTGGTGGACCTGGCAGAAAAGGTGCGGGGAGAAGACGGCGTGGTGTTTGGGACCAAGCCAGGTGACCCCAAAGTGAACGACAAACTGGACGCTGACGGACTGCCATTCATTGGCTCGACCCTTCAGTACGGAGACCCCTTCTACAGCTACATCAACCTCAACACTGGCCAGACCTTCGTCAACTTCTACAAGTAATTTCATCATCAGATAAACAAGTTCTTTAATACTAACACTGCTTACACTCTTTAGTGTATTTAATTTTGCAGCTAAACCTTTTCAAATTACTGGTACTGTCCTCGACTAAAGAAATTCTTAGTCTACTAACACCCACAGGATTTTGTTGACTAATTGATTTAAATCGACAGCTCTGTAAAAAATTAGTTTCTCCAGAGTCCTGCAAAAGCACCATTTTAAATAAAATAAAGTTCTTTACCACCGATGAGGCGACTAAGAAGGGGCAGCACTACAATTTACAAACCACAATGTGAATGGTTTTTTTTTTTTCTCCTAGGAATCAAGAGGCCTGCGTTGTGGACAATATAAAGATCTGCAGCAACGACGCTGGCTCGGGTCGTTTCAAACGCGTCTGCATCACCATACGAGTGCCACGAAACCCCACCATCGGGGACAAGTTTGCCAGTCGCCACGGTCAGAAGGGAATCCTGAGCCGCCTGTGGCCGGCCGAGGACATGCCCTTCACAGAGACCGGCATGGCCCCCGACATCCTGTTCAACCCGCACGGCTTCCCCTCCCGCATGACCATCGGGATGCTAATCGAGAGCATGGCCGGCAAGTCAGGCGCCCTGCACGGCCTGAGCCACGACGCCACGCCCTTCACCTTCTCCGAGGAGAGCTCGGCGCTCGAGTACTTTGGCGAAATGCTCCGGGCGGGCGGATACAACTTCTACGGCACGGAGCGGCTCTACAGTGGCGTGAGCGGCTTGGAGCTGGAGGCAGACATCTTCATCGGAGTCGTCTACTACCAGCGGCTGCGTCACATGGTCTCCGACAAGTTCCAGGTGAGGACCACGGGAGCGCGGGACAAAGTGACCAACCAGCCGGTGGGAGGCAGGAACATCCAGGGTGGCATCCGTTTTGGGGAGATGGAGCGAGACGCCCTGCTGGCCCACGGCTCGTCATTCCTGCTTCACGATCGCCTCTTTAACTGCTCGGACCGATCCGTGGCTCAGGTGTGCGTCGACTGCGGCAGCCTGCTCTCCCCTCTGTTAGAGAAACCACCACCCTACTGGTCGGCCATGCGCCACCGTAAGACTGTCTGCACCCTGTGTGGTAAAAGCGACTCTATAGACTCAGTGTCTGTCCCTTATGTGTTCCGCTACTTTGTAGCCGAGCTCGCAGCAATGAACATCAAAGTCAAATTAGACGTTAAGTGAATTTTGCAGGACAACCAGTAAAGATGCGTGTCTTAAATGTGACAGATCAAAGTAAGTGGATTATGAAACTGCTGTTTGTTTGGTCTTTATACCCCTTTGAAGCTGCTACAATTAACCATGCTAAATAAAGATTAAAAAAAATAAAGCGTAAAGCCAGGTGTGTAAGAATAGCCAGGAGCCTGAGAAGTTAATCTCCTTTGTCAAAAGTGTTTTATTTGCCAAGATTTTACAGAAATGACAGAAAAGCAGCATATGATGGAATGAATGTGTTGACATATGTTAAAGGTGTAAAAAAATAAAATAACCCAAAGGTCTTTTTGTACAGTCACACTGAGTGTTGAATAAAAATTATGCTGTACCAAGAATTCAGATCCTTTACTTAAAGTAAAAGTACCAACTCACACTGAAAATAGTCTGCAAATAGTCCTGCTTTAATAAATATATATATATATATATCTATATCTCTATATCTATATATATCTATATATATATCTATATATATATCTATATATATCTATCTATCTATCTATATCTATCTATCTATATCTATCTATCTATATCTATCTATCTATATATATCTATCTATATATATCTATCTATATCTATCTATATCTATCTATCTATCTATATATATCTATCTATATCTATCTA